>NC_056737.1:1379639671-1379917171 GCF_019279795.1 Protopterus annectens
CTTCAGTATGACCCAGCTACTGCATGCAGGATGTTTACTGCATGTTTCATTCTGCACAACATGATCATGCCCAGGCCTGGTGATAAAGTGGCCCATGCTGTCCCTGCAGATCCCAGTTCCAGTCTTACTATGACTAATGATGACCAGCTGGCTGCAATTGTATGGGACTCCATGTGGCAGATTTGTACATGACATACAGCATGCACAGGTAAAGAGGTGGTCTGTAGTCTGGAACTATAGACCATGACATTCAGGTTAATGTCCCCTTTCTTATAAAAACACGTGGTGTGTAAGTGATGCATGCAGTGATATTTGTGGGCTGTGTTGTGTAGTGCATGGTCTGCTGTCATTGTTCATCAGACATTTTTTCTCATCTTTAAATAATATATATTTTTTTATTTTTGAAGAGTTATTAATATTATTGTTTGTAAAAGTTATGGCTGTGTGCTCATTGACTCCTGTTCAGTTATGTCGTAAGGCATCATATAAGGAATAATCGCATTTTTAACTGTCTTACACGATACATTCTCATGAGGTAATGTACCTAAGTATACCAGCTGAATGTCTTGAAGTTGTATAATTACTAAACAGTGTAAGTTTAGCATTTAACCTGAGTTCATATGTTGCAATTTAAGGAAATGTATCATACTGTTTTTCATATTACTCAATGTTTCATCAGTTTGAACTACAATGCATGTTAAGGTACTGCACATCAGATTATTTAATTATATCCTACAGAACAACCTGTGGTCTTAGAAACAAAAACATAATAATTTGCTCAGTGTGAGGGTGAAGTGGCAGACTAGTTTGTTTAGATGCCAGGATACTCATTTTCAATTTTAATTTTCTTATTAGTGTTTCTCTGAATAATTGTGTAGTAGCACTACATTTAATTTGTCGATAATTGCCAGATGTAACAATGGTAATGACTTGAGCATTAATTGTGTTAATCACTGCAATCTTATGTTATGACATACAGCTAGCATTCCACAGTTCCACGAGGCTTCAATCAGTACCTTTAGAGAATTGAAATGTATATAGTTTAAAATGCCCATCCCCCATTTATTTACATTATTTACTAGCTTATTCCCCTTGGTATTAAGCATTGTCATGTGTGTGTGAGGGTCAAACTGTAAGTAGCTGAAGTGTCACATGTCAATAAAAATAGGTTAAAGGTCAAACATGTCAGACAAATGTACTATAAAGACACAAGCAATTTTAAGGAGGGACTGTCATGAGACCTAGATGGTGAATCCATTATCGTGACTTACTTGATACTTTTGATCCTGCAGACAATGATCTGACAATGTTGGGGGACGCGGACCTTGACTGAGAGGTTCTGCTAGGTGTAGATGATTGTTGACATGGCCTTCATGAAATCTGTTGTACTTGACCCTCCCTACTAATTACACTACTTTATTGAGAAGCACTTGTAGTCTCATGTGATCTGCGCTCACATGTCCAGACTGCACCCCATCTGCTTCCTCTTCCAAGAATGACTCTTACTTGAGTCTGTTAAGTCCTAAATAGTGAATGAATGGAGGTGGCCATGGATGTTTGGTGTGCCACCATATTACGCATCAGTGTAATCATAACATTATCCCAACTCTCTGCAATTTCCATCTAGTGCTGGAAATCCTCTCATATTCTCTGGAGGACTCTGCCCATTTCCATCTGACTCTCTGCAGCAGTTCTCTGGGCCCTAACAATGCCATGGCACATTTGCTGCTGGGCAGCCAGTGCTTTACATGATTTCCGAGGTAGCTGCTCCAAATCCTGAACCTGGTGCTCCTTTATAATGGTGTCACTGTGCACAGTGTTACCTCTCAATTTCTACCATAATCCTGAAAGTGTATGTCTGGGTTTGGAGATAATGGTGTAGAAGTGCATGGGTTTTCTCCCAGTACAAGCTGCAGTGTATTGCCAGCAAGTGCTTGACTTCATGATGCATTTTCGTTTCCTGCAGAGTTACTAAATTGTTGTGGGGTGTGAGATCCTGCCATTAAACTTGGGGACTGGGTACCACTTTCCTCATGCTGCCTCATAAATATAACTATATTCAGATATATGTTATCATCATCTTTATCAGTCATTTTGCTGATAATATGCTGCAAATTTATTGGTATAGTGAAACTGTTTGTTTCTGTTATTGACACTGTGAAAATGATTTGAAAATATTACCAATAAAGAAGCAGCATACACTACTATATTTTGAGTAAAACGGTGTGGGGACAGGTCTATGACATTTTGTTGAACAGGTATTCAGCGAATACCCATTTGTCAAGGACTTAATTATTGAAGCCACATTTTAGCGAACAGAGGGTTTTAACTAGGGCACACAAGTGGTGGGCCAACCAAGCAATCTCAAAAAAAAAAAAAAAAAAAATTTAAAACATGCCAAGGTGCGGGGCTACACCCCACACATCCCCCTAACTAAATATACCAAATTCGAGATTGCACTACAGTGAAGAAAAGGGCAAATACCAGATGGTGGCCATTCGCTAGTTTGCCCTAGTTAAAAGCCATCATTCAACAAAACATGGCTTTGATAATTAGGTGTTCGATGAATAAGTAGTCACTGAATTTAATTCTCTATATAGATATCTTATTGTTTTTAAACCAGCCTTCTTGAGATGATATGTGTTGCTGCTGCAAATGCTAGTAACAGCCAGTGTCCACATCATCTCTGATTATTCCAGTTCCATCATTTTCAGTGTCACAATCATCCCCATGAAAGGATATCAAGTATTAGTCATTTGGTACTAAAATGATAAGCATTGGATGACCCCAGTACTGTTTTGGGCAATTGTATTATGCCTTGCCTTAGCTCTAACATGTCCTACCATAACCTTTGCCCCCTACTTGCACTGTTTTAATGTATGATTCCTTCCACCAAATGCATTTATGCCTATAACTACTTGATAGCAGGTCTTTGCCCTCTCAACTTGTTTGGGCTCCTCTTTTTCAAAAAGATGTTTGCTATATGTCTTAAGGGCAGCCATGGGCATGTGGTTCTCCTCATGGCTAAAGTTATCCTTTCTCTGCCTTGATCCTTGGTTTTGCATCATTACTGTGCAGAAAACAATATGCTACAGTCTTACACAAAATACTTTCAATGTAATCATCAGTTAAGCAACACAGCAATGAAAGTATGCCTGCCATCATCTCAAAAACAAAAGTTTGATGACACAAAACATATAATTATATTCACATGCAGACTCTCAATCCAGCCAAGTAAGTTTATGTATAACTAATATGTGCACCATCATGAATGCATTCAAAATAGTAAGACAAGCAGTTTGTTAATAGATCCATCCTTACATTAGCCCCTACACTTTCTTGTAATCATAATACTGTCATTTTACATTCACCAGTAACACTCAGAAATCTCCCAGTAAAGACATATGTATGTTGAGACAGCAGAACAAATGACACTGACAGAAAAATAAATGTATTTTCCTCAGTGATTACTATGCAGTTTCACTGCTGATGTAATGAGTTTCCAGTTACAAATCAGAGTTTTACAGTATTCACTTAAGTCATACTAATCTGCCTGTGGCACCCCTGCACTGGCCCAGTGATCATGGAGTCTCAGTCCTCACCACTGACAACAGTGGGGGTGTGCACAATAGGAGGATGACAAGTACACACACAGTAAAGTGCAATTTCTCTTTAGAGCACACACAGATCACAGTCAGTCTGGGGCTAGTTTCTCCCTCTTTCTCCAGATCCCCAATAAGAATCTCCACTGGTAAAGCTATAGGTTTGAGATCTCAGCTGAGTGGCCAAGTCAAAACCTCCAACACCCTCTATCCAGTGTTTTGTTTCCCTGCCCAAGTAAATGCCACACACACACACACTT
Organism: Protopterus annectens; assembly: GCF_019279795.1. Classification (NCBI taxonomy): domain Eukaryota; kingdom Metazoa; phylum Chordata; order Ceratodontiformes; family Protopteridae; genus Protopterus; species Protopterus annectens. The sequence continues at coordinate 1,379,643,534 of NC_056737.1, forward strand.
TCAGATTTGATTGATATACAAACACACACACACACACACACACACACACACACACACACACACACACACACACACACACACACACACACACACGCATGGGAAAGGCTGGCACAGGTTTATTAACTATGCCCCCTTCTGCCTAGACAATAAAGTAGTACCAACTCCCACCAGCCTACTCTTTATCAGCTAGTTAAGGCCCTTAACAAAGGGTGTCCAGCCTTACTGTGTAATGTTAGTATTATCCAAATGGTAGTATGTCCAAGAGCAAGGTTATTTAGGAGTGGCCTGTACAGTGTCACCATATACTGTAGATATGCAAGTACTCTCAGAGCTTAAATATGTCTCAGAAACATCAGTCACAAAGACAGGTTTAAATGTATTTAATAATGAATAATAAAAGAACAAGACAATACTAAATATGTATCTACAGTGACTTCAGAGATCAAAATCACATGAAATATTTAAAACAACATTGCAGGACAGTCTCAAATAAATAAAGAAAATATCTAATCTATACTTTACTATATTCCTATCTGAATCTAAAAGAGTTACTATGCCATAAAGACTTACTTACAGCAAGACAAGTACAGAAGGTGGTGATGAGTGGATGTTCTTAATATGTCAAAGACAAAATACAAAATGCACAGTGTCTCTCTGAGAGAGTTCGTAAATTAATATCAAATATTACTGCTGGGTTAGCTTGGATGGCATCACTTTTTTGTCACCTGACTTTAGTTCCAAAGCTAAACCCCAGAATTTAGCATCTCTGTGTAAAAAATACATATCTATCAGATGTTTGAAGACCCTGGAAGTCATAAAACAATAAAACACTTCTGCATCTCAAACCTAGTACTTGGTCTCCTATGCCACAATCATAAACTGCTTTAACCCTCCTCCAAAACCTCCCTTGCCCTATCTCTGCTCCTACCCTCTCTTCTGTATGCCACACCTGTCCTTACTAACCTTCAGTCATCTCTTCTTACCAAATTAGAACAAACACACAATAAAATAGCTCAGTTCACCTCTAAACTCCCCTATAAATACCACCAGTGCCTCGACCTCCAGTCCTTACAATAGCCTGAATTCCTGAAACCACTTCTTCTTCCCCAACTGCATATCACACACTCAGTTATCTACGACCCCACCTCCTGCCCCCCATCTCTAATATTGTATCTCCTTATAACCCACTGCATCAGCTTGGTATATCTGACAAACATCTCTTGGACATCTACAAACCATCAAAAAATATTGGAAAGTCCCTATATAAGTACTCTGTAGCACAATCTTGGAACTCCCTTCCTCTTAGTATAAGAAGTATCCCCCATAAACACCAGTTCAAAATTGAGCTCAAAAACTACCTCCAAAAGACCTGGTCCTGTTCCTGTCTAGCTCCTACCTGAGGTACTTACTACTTGCTATCTACCTCCTTTTTTCTAACTCCCATCAACCACTCCTTCTATTTCTCTAATCTTACTATCTCTTTTTTCTTGTATATATATTTTTGATGGGTTCAGGCTCCTAGGCAGTGAGACAATTCCCTGTGGTATATTTGGTTGTGGACACATGGCTGAAGTGACATTTGGCTGCAGAGAAATATGTCTGTTGTGAATTCCCTGTGGGCAAAGAGAAGCACACACACTGCTATGCCCACAGCTTTAGTAACCAAGTGTGTGGGGGCAGAAGGAATAATGAATGTTTGGCTCAGTGTACAGAACATACTTAAGTAACTACAACATGTAGAAGTGTGCTATAGCATGCAGGAAATTGTGCATGCTACTGTAGTCAGATTTATGCTCCAGTATGTATTTTACGTAATGTTCCCTAGACACTGTGAAGGGGGTAGTGTTTCTCACACACTAATGATAAAGGCACTGCCTGTTGTGCACCTCATTTTTACTGCCATTGACATGCCCACTGGCCAGCCTGCTGCTGATGCCTGCCATACTGTCTGCTGTTTCATGTTGCCTTGGGGGCCATGGACATTGTTTTCCTCCTGTGCATTTGGTTATTGAAGTTGTGGGCATGGCATCACGTTCTTCTCTTTGCCCACAGGGAATCTGCAACAGCTGTATTTCTCTGCAGATAAATGTCTCTTCAGCCATGTGTCCCCAACCAAATATACCACAGGGAAATGTCTTGCTGCCTAGGAGCCTGAACCCATTTTTGACATTGTAAATATTTTTTGCTTTTGAATTATCTTGTTTTAATGTATACATACTCTGCTTTTAGAAAACATCTGTACAACATTATTTGACTGTAATGATGAATATGCTCTTGCTATTATATCCTTTGTAAGTTTTTACATTTGTTGCATCACTGTATTTGTAATTGGGGCTTTTCTCCTTAGGTCTCCACTGAAAATAGGCCACTGGTTCAGTTGGACCAACCTGGTTAACAAACAACAATAAATAAAATAAATAAATAGTAATTACTTCTCTTCCAAGCAAGACAATACAAAAACTTCTCGCTCTAGACATTGTGTCTGCTACTGAACTGAAACTGAGAGACAACTTTTATAGTACAATCATAAAACAATTTAATTACAACTTATTTTCTTGAAGTTTGCAAATTAATCCTCTGTGTTCTAGTTTCTACTGTTAAAACATGGGTTCATAGGTTCATACTAGGCTATCTGCCCTAGGGCATTTATAAGCCTAGCCAGAATGTGTTTGGCTTTCGCCACCCATTTTAAATTTATTTTGCTATGCCCTTTTTCGAGGTTAGTATACTGTGCCTCTGTCTAACAGTGACACAGAAGTGATACCCGGGGTAAACCTACGATCTCCCATCCACTCATCAAGATTCCACTTGAAGAGAGTCAATGAGGGACTCTGCCTAACCTGGACTGGGATTTTATTCCAGAGTGAAGGGAGCCTCTGGGTTATGAATCTGTCCCTCCAGCATGTTCTATTTATTTCAGTGCTGAGGTTCAAGTCTCTCGAGCACGTAGCTCAATGGGATTTGGATTTTCTGAGGTGCAGCATGTCCATTAACTCCGGGTTGGACATGGCTTTATACGTCAGGCACAGATCGCCTCTGAACAGGCGGTATGCCACTGAGTAGAGCTGGAGTTTCTTTAACCAGGCAGCATATGGCATCTGTTTGAGCTTTTTGATCCGCTTGGTGAGGTACTTTTGGGGTCTTTCCATTTGCTGCAGGTGTCTGGTAAGGTACATCCCAAAAGGGGCATTGTACTCAATTATGGGCCTGATGAGGGATGAGTAAAGAAGCACGATGACCTCCCCTGATCTAGATGTGAATCCCTTCATGATTAGGTGGGCTATATAAAATGTTTTTCTAACCACTTTGGCCACGTGGTTGTCAAATGAGAGATTGCTATCAACTTGGGACCCCAGGTCCCTAATTACTTCTTCTGTACTTAATGGATTACCACCTATGTGGTAATTTGTGGGCACTTTGTTTTTGCCAAAGGGGATGACTATACACTTTTTGGCATTTAGCTTGAGGCCATGGCTCTGGCACCAGTTGTCTGTTTCTATGTGGCCCTTTTGGAGTATGCTTGTGTCGGCTGGAGAGTCGATTATGGCGCCCAGTTTGCAATCATCTGTGAACTTGGTCAGCCACAGTCCTTCCGTGTTGGCCTCTACCTCCGAGAAATATATACTGAACAAGAGAGGTCCCAGGACTGAGCCTTGTGGGACACCACTTGTAACTGGTTTGGAGTCTGACATGGCTCCAGCAATTCTAACCATGTGGGTTCTGTCCTTGAGCCAGTTTGCAATCCATCTAGTGACATAGGGGTTTATATTTAAGCTGGTGAGCTTATCTATAATGCCCAAGTGGGGTATTGTATCGAAGGCTTTTGCGAGGTCCAGGTAGGCTGTGTGGACCACCTTCCCCTCGTCAATGGCCTTGTTGACTGTTTCAAAGAAATCAACCAGGTTTAAGAGGCAGGATCTGCCCTTAACAAAGCCGAACTGGGTAGGATCCAGTGTCTGTAGGTCCCCAATATCTTTATTTATGAGGTCCATGATGATACTTTGCATAGCTTTGCAGACCAAGCTAGTCAGGCTTATGGGGCGATAGTTTCCAGGATCTGTTGAGGCACCACCTTTATGGAGAGGGACCATTGTTGCTGTACGCCACTCTTTGGGCACATATCCTGTAGTAAGGCTGAGATTGAACAGTAGTTTTATGTTTGGGTTTAGCTCTTCTTGGAGTTCATGTAGGACGCAGCCCAGGACACCGTCTGGTCCCATTGATGCTGTGTTTTTTGCTTTGGAGAGGGCGGCTCTTACCTGAGCATCTGAGATGTCAGGGGGGCAGCACTCTGCTGGGATAGATATTTGCCCTTTTGGTGGGGGGGGGGTTTGTGCTGAACCTGTCAGCTAGGATGTTGGCAATGTCTGTGGGTTCATTGTATTTTTTGCCATTTTGGACTAATTCTGAGCATATCTGGGAATTACTACCCAGGTTCCTAACATAACTAAAGAAAGCCTTGTGATTATCCTTAGTGTCCTGTGCAATTTTTCTCTCGAAGCTGGCCTTAGACGATTTTATGAGTGCCCATAGTTTTTTGCTAATACTGATCAGTGATGTCTTCCCTTTTTGGGATTTTGCTCTATCATTCAGTAGCTTCCTCCTTCTATTTTATAGTTTGTTTATGGCTGGGGTCCACCAGACAGGACGTCTGCCTTTGGAGGATTGGGTCTTGGTTTTATTTGGGATTGCATGATCCATGCATTCCTGAAGGTATTCATAGAATGCGTTTATAAAGGATTCTGCAGTCTGGGCCATATTTTCCACAGGCCCAGGGGCTTTGAAGGATTCCACCTCGGTTTTGAGGAGTGTGAAATTTGCTTTAGAGAAGTTTTTCACTGTGGTTTTCTGGGCAGGGGGTGTGGTCGGGATGTGAATATCCAGTGAGATTAGTTTATGGTCTGATCTTACCAGTGAGGGATACACTTCTGGTCTGGAGCATAGAATCCCCATGTTGGTGATGATCAGGTCCAGTATGTTTTCCCCTCTTGTGGGAGTGGTAACAAGTTGTTCCATAGCATTTGAGTTTATAAATTCTAGGAACCTTTGGGCTAGGGTGTTGGAGCTAGAGTAATGCTCCCAGTCTATGTTTGGGTAGTTGAAGTCGCCCAATATAATGGTGTTTGGAGAGACCTTCATATTTTCCAGTGTTCTCAGAAAGGCTGAGTGGGGTTCCTGGGTTTGGGAGGGTGGTCTGTAGCAGGCTATAAACTGGAAGGCAGTTTTACCCACTGTTAGTTGCACATGGATAGTCTCTGATGCTTCGTGCTTTGCCACCAACCTGGAGGTGTGGGTATCTTTGATGAATATCGATACTCCCCCTCCTTTTGTGGTTTGGTCCAAGTTTTGGGGCCGAAAAGCATGGTATGAGGTATAACCTGGTAGTGCTGGGGTGCTCTCAGGAGCCCTGAACCAGGCTTCTGTTACTGCACAGATATCGATGTTCTCCAATGCTAAGGAGAGTTTCGAGTGCATGTATCTTGTGGTTTAGACTTCTGGCGTTGAGTAGCATTACTCTTAGTTTCTTATCCCTTGTGATACCTATGGAGGTGGGTTTGTCTTTTGAGCCTTGCCTAAAAAAGGCACTATGGGGGTAGCAAGAGCATTTGCCAATATCCGAAAGCCCAGGGGTGACAGGTGCAAGCCGTCCCTAGCGAAGCATCGTGGCTTGTCGAGCATATCATCCCAAGCTGACAGGTATTGGATCCCCTTTGAATGACACCAGTACTTAAGCCAATTGTGAAATTGGTCATCTTGTCTTCATATTGCGGCATCATTCTTGGTGAGGGTAAGATGCTACTCAAGGTCAGGGTCATACCGGCCTTGGCTACATGCTCAGAGAGCTCCTTTATGTCTCTTTTCATGTAGCCCAGGGAGGTATGTCTCAGGTCATTCACACCAGCATGGACAATGACTGTACTTGCCTTGGAGTGACCTGAGTGCTTGTGTTATGTGGCGGATCCTAGCACCCGACAGGCTGCTCACCATGACCCTCTCCTTGTTCAGCCTGGTGAGTGGGACGTCAGTGTGCCTGACGATAGAGTCACCTATTACAAGTGTATCAGGTGTGTTGTTTAGTCTTAAGGGCTGTGACTGTTCGGCACACTGGCTTTGTGAGATATCTGTTGCACGTGTTTTGTTTTGGGGTAGCGGTTGCTTGGGTGTCTGCTTTGGAGGTCTCTGCTGCTTAGGCAGATCTTTATTTAGAGCCTCTGAGTATATTTTTGTGTGATTATGTTTTTGGTTTGCTGTCATGGTAGGTCTATGTGAGACTGGAATTGTAGTGAGTGTGGTTTCCTTCTCCTCCTGACTGGTTATGCCAGCACTGAGTTGAGAGAGCTTAGCCTCCAGTTTGGCTATATGGTTGCATCTCTCACATGTGTTGGAATTTGTTGGGAGGAGGAGAGGGTTGTCTGTGTACATGAGGCAGTTGTAACATTGCCTCAAGATTCCTAGATTCACCAACTGGACCAGAGAGGAGATTGACAACTGACCTTTGGACATGCCATAATAATATTGGGAATTCCTTAATAATTGAAAACAAGGGCCAGTGGGGAGTGAGGGTGTAGTGCTTTTAATTTTTAGTGCTGACTTATATAATTGCTTTAGCGAGCAAGTGCCAGGTAACTTAAGTGCAATGTGTTACAGGTAACTTAAATGCAAAAACAACAAACAGTAATGTTCTTTCAAGTGAAACAAGGAAATAAGTACAGTAAGCAATGCAGTTATCACTAGTGATCCACAGAAGCGCTGAGAAGCCGCGTATTAGGTGGAATTAGCGTTCCAGGGAAATAACATGCAAACAAACAACAAGCATATAAACAAAGCTAGATTCAGCAGGCCTGGATCTAGTCTATGCTACAGCAAACAAGGTGTACCAATTTCAGTAAGATACAGTTCAAATATTCAGGCACTATAAACCTTTAACCAGAAATTCCCAGCTCAAAAGGGCAGAGCCCAGCCTCTTCTCCCACAAGAGTGCAGACCACGAACCTTCTTAATGTAAAATAACTGGCCTGTAGCCCAAGTGCTTAAACCAGAACTAATACACTTTAAGAATAACAGACACTGGGCTCTCAATCAGCAGTTCCCAACTTAGAAGGATGAAAGCTACCTGTCCTGCCACCACAGTGCATGCCACAAACCTTCCTAATGTAAAACAACTGGTCTGAAGCCCAAGTGCTTAATCCAAAAGACTTAGAATGATAGCTACACTTTAATCAAGTTACTACCAAGCAGTAATAAATACAATTGAATACTTTAGAGAATGCCTGGATTAGTGCTCAAGTTACACAAACAAAGCTAGATCCAGCAGGCCCAAATCCAGTCTATGCCACAGCAAACAAGGCGCACCAACTTCAGTAAGAAGCAGTTTAGATATGCATGCACTTTAAGTCTTTAACCAGAAATTCCCAGCTCAGAAGGGCAGAGTCCAGCCTCTCCTCCCACAAGAGTGCAGACCACGAACCCTCTTAATGTAAAATAACTGGCCTGAAAGCCCAAGTGCTTAAACCAGGATTAATACACTTTTAGAATAACAGACACTGAGCCCTCAATCAGCAGTTCCCAACCTAGAAGGATGTAAGCTACCTGTTCTGCCACTACGGTGCAGACCACAAACCCTCTCAGTGCAAAACAACTGGTCCAAAGCCCAAGTGTTTAAACCAAAAGGCTTAGAATGAGTTACACCAAGCAGTAATAAATACAATTGAGTACTTTTAAGATGATGCAAAAGTAAAATAAAGTAGGTAGAAACACAAGTACAGTAAAAGCAGATGAAATTTATTTATTTATTTTTTTTCTGAACAAGTGCTGAGATCAAAGAAACAGATTTGAGTGCTGAAACTAGAAAACTGGCTAGTTATAAGAAAAAAAAACTAAGCTAGAAGGCTTCCCTCCAACACAGAAGGGCTTGGGGGCTCAGAAGCCTACAAATAGTCTATACCACTTAACAGGAAAGGCAGGAAACAAGCTTAATTTTTTTTTCCTGTTTCCCAGATGCTCTCTTTGTACACAGTAGGAGTGCCTGAAATCAGAATATGATCTCACTGCACTCAGTTGAGTGAGCAAATGAGATGGGCCCAGAAGGAGTATCCAAACACAAATTTACAAGAGGGGCGGGCAGTTTCAAGGCCACTAAGATTAACACCAAAACAAAAACAGGGAGGGTGGCTGGGACTAACTGAAGAGCAGAGTTAAAACTTCCAGTTCAGTTAATATTCCTGCAACACACAGTTAAAATCAGTTTAAATACTGTATTTACAATAGTTTATATACCCTTCTATTCTAAGCCAGCAGGGCATGCTGTGGTTACATTTTAGCTGAGTACTTTATACCTTTACACACACTTCTGTATGAATTATGTCAATATTCACAAATGACATAGAATTATTTACAGAATTCCAGATAGCTGGGCTGGCAGCATTTCCTTTTGTGACACTGCCCATCATATCAGTAAAGCAAGCCTTTGTTTAACTAAACTCAGTAACTAACCTGGCCATTAAACCTTTAAATTGGTTTGAATTCCCTCATTGCCTACAATACAACCAACTAAGCCTTACCCATAAATTACTTAATAACCCAAATTACTGCCCTTCTCTTCAAACTATAATACAAATACATACCCAAACTTGGACAATAAGGTGTTCAAATAAACAACTTCTGGCTATTACCAAACCCAACAAAAGACCTGGACAATGCCTGTATTCCCATGCCATTACCAAATTATGGAATGCTCTTTCTCCATCTGTCACCCAATTAGACTCTGTTAGAACATTCAAAATAGCTCTGAAAGGCCACTTTCTTAACACCCATATATGCTCCTGTAATCACATGACTAAACCACCATAAGTCTATTCCCAAACCTACATTCACATTCTTCTTATTTGCCTTGTATTAGTTTGGTAACTGTTAACTAATTTTTGTTAACCACTATGTTACCAGTGTTATAGTTTCTTCATTTATTTTATTTATTTATTTATTTGCAGTTGGTTTACCAGGATAGTCCATTGGGCCAAAAGAACCCGTTTTCAATGGAGTCCTGGGGAGAAAAGCTCCAGAACAGACTAAACTTAGTTACATACACAAGATTGCTAAATATAATTAAATTATACAAGTAGTGGATAAAACATTTAGCTCAAAAATTCAAGAAGCATTCAAAACAATACAATAAATGAAGATAGTGTGAAGTAAGTGAGCTGAGACAGTAAGGTGAATTACATAGCAGAGTTGTGTTGGAGAAGGAACACAACATTACATTACCTAGTATTTATTCTGAAGGGAAACAAGCTTTGTTAGGTAAAGTTGAGTCTCAAAGCATAAAGGAGGTAAGATGCCATATATTTATGAGGGGTGGGAGCAAGAACAATCCCATTGGGACCTGAGATGTGAATGGAGAGATTTTTTGAATATGTAGTGATTAGACTTGGTACGAATGGATGGTGGGAGTGAGTTCCAGAGACGGGAAAGGTTAGAGGATAATAAGTGTTTACCTGGGGGATAAGATGGTTTATGGACTTCAAGTAAGTTTTGATTGTTGGACCTTAAGACTCTATTTGGTTGGTGCATTTTGAAGGCAGAAGACAGAGAGGGACAAAGAGAGGGGTTGAAAATGAGCTTATGAGCTAAAGTCAGCTGTATATAGGTAAGATGATTGGGTAGTTCGAGCCAATTTAGTTTTTGGAGAGAGGAACAGTGGTGGGTGGAGGACCTATGGCTATTAGCGAATTTGGCAATTTTGTTATAGCAGGAGGAAAGCTGGCTTTTAGAGAGGTCTGAAGATTAGTCAGTAATGGAGCCCCGTAGAGAAGAGAGGGAATGAGAAAGGAGGAAGCGAGAGTGGTTTTGGAGGAGCTAGTAAGATACTGATTTTGACGGTAGAGCATACCTAGTTTTTGATGAGTTTTCTTAATATTTAGTTGTAGATGGGAGTTGAATTTAAGTTGATTGTCAATTAGAACACCTAGTAGCTTAGTTTCAGATACCAGTTCCAAGGGTGAGTTGTTTTGGCTGGTAATTGAGAAAGAGTTTATGTCAAAAGAAGTAGATTTGGAGGGGGTAAATACCATTAGTTTTGTTTTGGAGGCATTGAGTGCCAAGTGGTTTAAATTCATCCAATGCTCAGTAATTGAGAAAGCTTCTTGAGTGAGTTTTTGGAGCAGAGAGGGGGAGGTGGCAGAGCAGATAATTGTAGAATCGTCTGCATATTGGATGATGTTTGCAAATGGTATGGATTTGTGGAAGTCATTTATAAATATATTAAAGAGGAGGGGACCAAGAATAGATCCTTGGGGAACTCCAGTGGGGGTACTAAGGAAAGAGGAAGTGGCCTTCTTCCATATTACGGCTTGGTATCTGTTTGATAAATAACTGGAGAACCAATTTATGGAGGAGGGAGAGAGGTTAAGTTCTGACAGTTTGGATAGGAGCAGGCTATGTGAAATAGTATCGAAGACCTTGGAGAGGTCTAGTAGTAAGGTGGAAACAATGTGGCCGGAATCGCGTGCTCTAATTAACAGTCTCAAGAAAGGACAGGAGGGCTGTCATAGTGCTATGATTTGGCCTGAATCCGTGTTGTGTAGGGGTTAAAAGGTTGTTATCTAAGAGATGTGGTAGGAGTTGAAGCTGGATACACTTTTCCAGGAGTTTAGATATAGGGGAGAGGATAGCAATAGGACGGAAGTTATTGACATTGCAATTGTTGCCTCCTTTATGGAGGGGGATGATGAAGGCTTGCTTCCATAGTAGGGGCACTGTGCATTCACGGATGGAGCGGTTGATTAGAATGCTGATGGGATAGGCAATTGCTTCTGCGGCTATACTTAGGAAATAAGAGGGAATGTTGTCAGGAGCATTGGTACATGGCTTCAATTTCTGAAGGAGTTTCTTTATGGTGGAAGTGGGGATAGGTTTAAATGAGAATAGAGAAAAGTTGGGAGAGAGAGAACTTGAGGAAGATAAGGGTGAAGAGGGGGTTAGAGTAGTGGAAGAGGTGGGAGATAGACAGTGAGAAGATGAGAATGTAGTGGAAGTGGTGATGATGGGAGGGTTGTTTGCAGGAGAGATTGGGGGTGTATTAGGTAATGAGGAGGGGTGTGTGAAGGAGGATGTAAGTTTGCTAACTGTGTAGCTAGATCTAGGTCTGGGCTATTTGGGTCTGGGGTTGGGGTGTGTGGTTTGCTGGGGTTTAGGAGGGTGGAGATCCCCTTCCAGAATTTTTGAGGGTTAGTTTTATTGTTGTTTTGGAGTGTAAAGAAGTATTTTTGTCTATCAGAGATTGTGAGCTTTTTTACTTTATTTCGAAGGGTTTTGTAAGCAATATGTTGTTCTGGGGTCTTATTTCTCAGATAGAGTCTCCAGGCTTTGTCTCTAAGGCGCATGGTTGATAGTGTGGTTTTGGTTAACCAGGGGGCAGAGTTTGTTTTTATTCTTTTTGTTCTTATAGGGGCTTGTGAATCAAGTATTTCTAAGAAGGTAAAGTTGAAGTGAGCAACTGCGTCTTCTAAAGGTAGTGTCTTTAGATTGTTCCAATTAACTGCTTTTAGAGAATATATGAAGGTTGATGGGTTAAAATTTTTGTCATTGCGGGTAGTGATGAAATTATGGGTGTGGTAAGAGATGCAAGGGAGATGGCGAGTGAAAGTAGGCAAGTGATCACTAAGAGGGTCGGGAAGGGTACCACTGTCAGAGAAATAGTGGGGATGTGACACTAGAATCCAGTCAAGGATGGTGCCACAAGAGGGGTTTGTTGATGGGTGTGTAATAGTATTGATTAGCTGGGAAAACTTAAATAGGTTGATGTTAAGATGGTTGTTTGAAGACTTGATGGAGGCCCAGTTGATATTTACGTCCCCTAAGATTATGGTTTCATTGCTGATATTGTTAGAGAGCCATGAGAGGATGTTTTCAAGTGTGGAAGTATTATCCCCTGGGGGGATATAAAGGGATGCTAGACAGATGTGTTTGTGCTTGTTAACTTGTAGGAGAGTGAGGAGTACTTTAGCATTGTTAAATTTTGGAGTAGGTTTGTTATAGGGGGTAACTAGCAAGGAAGAAGAATATAGGAGAGCAACTCCACCACCTTTTTTCTGGGTCCTGTCTTTTCGAATGATTGAATAGCTAGGTGGAGTAATTTCAGAATCTTTTATAGATGGTTTTAACCATGTTTCTGAAATAGATAGTATGTCAGGTTTGTTATACATGAGCCATGCATGGAGGGTAGGGACTTTGTTGACAATACTTTGTGAGTTTAGAGAAGTAAAATATATTGGCTTGTGTGAGGAGGAAGAGGTGGAGGGGCCAGGGTTGGGATGGATGTCACCAGATAAAAGGCTGGTGATGAGATGAAGGATTGGGTTAAAAAGTTGATTGAGTAGAGTAAAGAAACGATTAGGATCTGTAGTGATGATCAGAGGTTCATTAGCTACTATGGGGATAGGGTTTCTCAGTGAGGGGAAAACTTTGAATGAGAAGGTTAGAAGTTGTGTTATTGGGTATAGATGGGGAGAAATAGGAGAGTGTAAGGGTGAGAGAGGGGAGTTCAGGTGGTAGGTTGTGTGATAAAGTTGTGACTGGTAAGAAGTAGGAGGTTGGGTAAGGTAATAAAGATATGAAAGTTTAAGAGATAGTAATAGTAAAATAGAGATAGATGGGGGATTTAAAGGCATGACTGAACATTGCATGGTGTTAAGTGTTATGGTTGTCTTGTATATGTTGTATGTTTATTGCGCAGTGGGTAAAGAAAGTATTACAGGGTTGAGTGGAGTAAAAAGTAGTAGGAATAGTGCTAGGGGTATGAGTTTAGAATGAAGTGTAGTATTATAGGTTAGCTGTAGGTGTGGTTACAATTGGATGATAGGCTGATAGGGGGTGTGTCTAGGGAGTTGTGGGTGATTGGTGTAGGGAGGAAGTGGGAGTGGTAACAAGAGGGATATAGCTAGAGGCACTAGGGGTGGGTGGGATTTGGGGGTAGGGTAGGGGAGCGGAGTGAGCCCGAAGGGCGAACGGAGCGGGAAGACACACCAGGAGAGGATCGAGAGCCAATCAGTCAGTGCAGCATAGGTTGCAGGAGTAAGTAAGTTATAACAGTGTAAGAAGAGTACAATATTTAATAGGCAAAGTGGGCAAAAAGAATGGATGAGAGAGTGGGGAGTGCAAGTAAAAGCAGAGGAAGCAAGAGAAGAGTGGAGAAAAGTAATGGCAATGAGGAGGGGACGCCTTCTAGTAGGCAGTACAGAATTATACAAGGCCCACTGGAAAGGACTTGGGATTGAAAGGGTAAGAATAAGGAAGAGCTAGAAAACTCAGATAAAGATGGGAGAGAGAATAGAGAGGGAGAAATAAGAAGGGGTTAGGCTGCTGGCTATCCTGGCAGGGAGATAGCTTTACAAAACTAACAAGCAGGAATTAAAGATGTAGAAGCCCTAGTAGCAGCAAATGCACATACTTTCTCAGTTTCCACTGGGAGACTCAGTTCCAATCTCAAAAAATGGGGCTTGAGGCAGCAGAGCAGTATATTCCTTACACAAAAGTGTGGGTAGAGTAGGTAACTGGAGTTGAGAATATGTATTCACCCAGGCGAGGTCCCAAGGGAACAATACAGGGCAAAAGCTAGAGGTAGAAGGTAGAGAATGAGTAGAGTTAGTCACAAAATAGTAGTAGCACCTTATTGCCTTAAAAAGTAGTAGCAGGTAAAATAAAGAGACATAAGCACAAAACAGCCAGTGAGGCAGACAATAATACAGTATCCTGGTGATATAGGCTCTATCAATATAGGTAAAACACATATGAACTCAGCAGGCCTACTTTGCAGATGAGTGAACAACTTGCTCTATCACAAAACAGTAGAAGTTACATACAACCTTATGAAAATAAAGCAATGTCGCCAGGAGATATTCAGATCAATTCAGGAGACACAAAACTAATCAGGTAGCAGTGAAAGCTATATACATCCATGTAAGTGAGAGCAATGTCACCAGGAGATAGTCAAAAACACTTCTGGAGACACAAAAACTACTCAATAGCTCTTTAACAGCCGCAGGCTATACAAGCAGTATTAAAAACAAAAATTCCTACAGTATGCAAAGTATATTATAAACCTAGAGCGAGTGCTACATCGACCAGCCAGGTGTTTGTAAGGGTAACACAGACACGTGGAGTTGGCATTTTACGCCAGCACTGGTTAGTTGCTAAACTCAGGTACAAGCGTTTTCAGTGAGTAGCCTCAAACAATCCTACTTGCTCTACATAGGCTACACAGGTACAAAACAGTTACAGAGGTTAGCCTCGATAGACCCACTTAATTTACTTAGCCAGAACGGACTAATCCATATATTAAAACTTCTATAAACCTTGGACTGAACTGCTAAATACGAGCAGCCATGGGGAGTTCAGAATAATTAACTAAGCTGTGGAGCCTAAGCATGATCCAATCAGGAGTGTGCAGGGCTAATAACACACTACATGCAGTAGCGACTACAGGGGAACAGGAGTAACCTAAACAAAAACCAGAAAGTTTTGCGATATACCAAAACTAAGATACTAGTGCTCCACTAATACACAAACAGTGTTATTAGAGCAGGGGTGTGCAATGTATTGTCGCTACATACAAGAGCGACTACAGAGGTACATAAGCAATATAGTCAGGCTTAAAATAAGGTAAACCTCTTCATGAGATTGTATGTATTCTATGATTGTATTAATTATCAGTACCATACATCTGTATTCTTCTGCTTAACACTTATACATTGAGTATTTTATATTTCAATTGTAATTGTTTTGTGGAGCTTTTCTCCAAGGGCCTTCACTGCAAATGGGTCCTTGGCCCAGTGGACTTTCCTGGTCAACAAATGACAATAAATAAATAAATTACATCAAGTTTGAACTATTTCATACAGATTTGCAATATTTCTATTATTTTTGCATACCTTGAAAAAGTTCACGGTTCCGTATGGTATTTACAACCTAAGTCAAGTAACTGCAGGTTAATATGGCTGTGGTAAACTTACTCGCATAAGTTCAGAGTCATTTATGTGTTTTGTATGCAAATGAATCTTTTTTACACTTATCTCTATGAACCACAATAATACACAGATGTATAAGGTAATTTATTCATGTAACTAGGTCTCTGCTTGTCATGAATGTGCCTCAGGTTCACGTGAATACACTGGGGATAGCAGCAGAGTCCAAAAGAGTCTCCAGCAATCTCCAGAACATAACAGGAAAATGTGGATAACCTCAGTTATTCTCTAAGCTGAAAATCTCTAGAAAAGGTAAAACAGAGTCATATGCATGTGAGTTTGCACAACCATGAAGCATAAACCCTGTCCCTCCAACATCACCCAGCACACCTTATCACTTCAAATCAGCCAACATTTACTAAAAGTTGATAGATAAATACACATTAATATTTATATCTGTAAAAATACCCCCCCCCCAAAAAAAAAAAAACATTAATACTGATGCTACACTACAGGAGGAATGTATAAATAAATTATTCCTTCCTGAAATTCAGATGTAATAGTCCAAAAAAGCTAGCAGGAGCAAGACACAGCAGGAGTAACAAGTGTAATTAAGATAAAAACTGATTATTTCATTAATGACTTTATACACCATATAAATGAAATGTGAATGTATTCCTAACATTTAGGTGAAAAAGTATTTTTGGTAAAACCAAGCTTGCCAATAGTAACAGTACCAGGACTAATGCCCCTGCTCGTTAACTTTAGTTAGGTGATGTCATGCCCTAGAAGGAGTGGCTCTATACCTGTGAACCACAGCCCTGGTCAGACTTCCTTCATTCTTATTCTGGCACATCTAATGATGGCAGCACTTGTGAAGTCATGAAGCCACACTCTCAACTTGTCTGAAAAAGTGACCAAAATAATGCTCTACCTTCTTAGGGATTTGTATCTGGATAAAAATGAATCCTACATAAGAGGTTCCGACTGGAGCAGCTTAAACATCTGACGGGAGTTGGGTGAGCACTGCTATTCCTGACAGGGATCACCGCTCTGGCCCCCAGTGCCTACAAAGGTACACTGACATACAGAAGCATAGGCATAACCATCTGGATGAGTGGTTAGATCAGGTAATGGTGAGACGTTCACAGTTCTATAGTAAGTATTTCTTTTTTTTTTTTTTTTGTTATGTTTTTATCTTATCAAACACATCTTTAAAAAAGCCAGAAAACAGTTGCACAATTTTAGGCAGATGCTTATCTTATCAAACATATCTTTAAAAAAGCCAGAAAACAGTTGCACAATTTTAGGTAGATGCTAAAAGAAATATACATACCTGCAAATATAAATCTATATGGAACATTTATGATGATGACATACTTTTTTGCATAAATACATATGAGTATATATATATATATATATATATATATATATATATATATGTGTGTGTGTGTGTGTGTGTGTGTGTGTGTGTGTGTGTGTGTGTGTGTATACATATAAATCTATAAAATGTATAGGTATATATATATATATATATATATAATGTATAGGTATATATATATATATACATATATATATATATATATATATATATATATATATATAGATATATATATAGATATATATATATATATAAAATATATATATATATGTGGACAAAATAAATATGTACATCTACATGTGTACACTTAGAATATGTCTCGTAAATAAATATATGTATTTGCACACAGACAAAAAATATTTTTATTGCCACATAATTTCATGTACAGTAGGTATTATCTTAGCATTTGAAATACATGCAGACAGTTGTTGTAAGAAAGGATTCTGTTTGTGTAGGCAAAAAAATATATATTATGATGACAATTGTATAAGACAGGCATTTATTCCACAATATTAGCTGCAGCTACAAGATGGGTGAAGTCAGTCAGGCACCATGCACTAGGCAGTGTGAAGGTCGGGGGAGTAAAAGTTGCAATGTCAAGAGAATGACCTGTACATAGTTTAGTGAGAGCTGACCAGTTGTTTTACTTCTGTATGCATTTCAAACAATTCCTTTACATGTTTACACTTTTTAAGCAGTAAATTATCAAAGCAGACATTATTGTCATTAATTATATGTACTGCATCCATCTAAAACAGTAAATTTGTTGTTTAATGAAAGTTGAACTGAAAGGGAGTGAAACATTCCTTTAAATTGTTAACATTTATGTGTATGCACAGCTTCTGCCTCTGTCTGAAGAAAATTCAGTGTGTTACACAAAACTGCAATTTAGGTATGCAAACCATAATACTTGAAACCAGAATCTACACTGAAAGTGTTTAGTAAGATTCTGAACAACAGCCCTTCACCCAACAGACAAGCTGTGCACACATATAATAGTGTAACAGTTTGAAGGAAATGCTCTCCAACTATTTCAATTTGCAAGAAGATGAAGAATGGAATGGCTGTTGGTCCATATGACATACCTCTGGAAGCATGGAAGTGTTTAGGAGAGATGGCAGTGGAGTTTTTAACCAGAATGTTTAATGAAATCTTGGAAAGTGAGAGGATGCCTGAGGGCTGGAGAAGTGTTTTGGTATCAATTTTGAAGAATAAGGGTGATATGCAGAGCTGTAGTAACTACAGAGGGTTAAAACTGATAAGTCACAGCATGAAGTTATGGGAAGGAGTACTGGAAGCTAGGTTAAGAAGGGAGGTGATGATTAGTAAGCAGCAGTATGGTTTCATGCTGGGGAAAGAGCACTACAGGTGCAATGTTTGCTCTGAGAGTGTTGATGGAGAAGTATACAGAAGGTCAGACGGAGTTGCATTGTGTCTTTGTGGACTTAGAGAAAGCATGTGATAGGATGCCTAAAGAGGAGTTGTGATATTGTATGAGGATGCTGGGAGTGGCAGAGAAGTATGTAGGAGTGGAATGGGATATGTACAAGGGTAGTGTGACAGTGGTGAGGTCTGCAGTAGGTGTGACGGATGTGTTTAAGGTGGATGTGGGATTACATCAAGGATCAGCTCTAAGCCCTTTCTTATTTGCAATGGTGAGAGACAGGCTGACAGACGAAATCAGACAGGAGTCCCCATGGACTGTGATGTTTGTGGATGACATTGTGGTCTGTAGTGAGAGTAAGGAAAAGGTTGAGGAGATCTTGGAGAGGTGGAGATATGCTCTAGAGAGGAGAGGAATGAAGGTCAGCAGGACTAAGACAGAAAATATGTGTGTGGATGAGAGGGAGGATAGTGGAATGGTGAGGTTGCAGGTAGTAGAGTTGGCAAAGGTGGATGAGTTTAAATACTTGGGATCAACAGTTCAGAGTTATGGTGAGTGTGGAAGAGAGGTGAAGAAGAGAGTACAGGCAGGGTGGAGTGTGTGGAGAAGAGTGTCAGGAATGATTTGTGACAGACGGGTACCAGTAAGAGTGAAAGGGAAGGTCTACAAGAGGGTAGCACCCCAGCCAAAAATTGAACTGGAGAATTTCTTGCTGTGAGGTGACAACATTAACCACTGCACCACTGTGCTATTCTTTCTGTCCCATTTCTGTTCATCCTTCTACAGGTCCAGAATCCTTAGGAACAGCCCAGCTGCATAACTCTGAGGTTAGGGAATATTCATCCTGTGCTCATCCAGGGACAAACTCAAAGGATTGGGGTGGAGGCACCAGTCCTATAAGCATACTGTCACCTTTCAGCTTGGCAAGCCTCACTGAATGTGGAATTCGGGTATTGTTTGAGGATGTGGAGAAGCAGGTCATGGACAAAAACCTTCAGTCAGTTGAGGATTCTCTTCAGTGGATAAAAGAGTCACTGTCAGAACCAGCTACCATGCCTCCACAGCCGCTTGTCACCAATAACATCAGGGCCCTCCACTGTGACACTACCAGTCAGTGGATATATTTGAGGTCTTGTTGACTGGGGACATTTGCTGGGCTAGAAACATCTAAACCCTCTTCCTTCTCCTATCCTCTTTCGAACACCCTCTTACCTACTTCCCACCAACACTACCATCTTATATATATATATATATATATATATATATATATATATATATATATATATATAGGAGGGTGTGTCCCTGCCGCAAACATAGCATCCCTCCTCTCCCAACCTTCTCCACCACAACCATCTTGATGTTTTCCTTCTGTGTTCTCCTCTTAGTTGTCTTCCCATTTACAGTTGTTGATTGTTTACTTATTTTTGTAAATGATAATCTGTAAAACATGTGGATCTTTTCTCCCCGGGCCTCTGCTGAAAAAGGGCTACTTAGCTCAGTCGGACAAACCTGGTCAACAAATGTAAAATAAATAAATTAAATAAATAAATAAATAAATAAATACAGTCTTTCTATTTCCTCCTTTTTATTCTTTTAAGAAACCCATCAAGTTGTCCAAATAATAATGCCCCTATATTAAACATTTTAAACCTCTTCATTTTTTTAAATAATAATAAAAGCTCCACTGTCCATCACTTGCCCACAGCCATGTTCATCCACATCTGACTAAAAGTGAAATCATATGAAGCCTAAGGCTTTCATATAGTCCTCTGCTTATACTTAATGATTAACTTCAGGTACGTTATGCTTTTACCATAAGTGAGAGTGATTCTTAAAATGCCTTCACATTTACTTAGCACAAATAATCTATGGTTAGCGTATCTGCATATAGGCGTAGTTGATCTCTTCATGGAGAACTAGTACACAACTGCAAGACCTTGGATTATGAGTATCACCTTCAAATAAAAATAATAAATGCAGAATTTAGCACTAATATCTAATGTTTAGCTTGCATTTTATGACTTAATAGTTTACTCTGTAAATAAACACATCTATAATAAATTACATAAAAAGTGAAAGATGGATCTCATTATAACAAATTTTACTGTTGTATAATAATAACTCAGTATAGGATAAACGTTTTTCTTCCACTACATTTGTAATGCATTTTTGGTCAAAATAAATTGACTTCAAAACAATGTAGCCTGACTTCTAGTGGCATTTTTAGGTAATAACAGTCAAAATAATATAGCAGATTTAGAGAAAAAGACTATTTTCCAAACTTGTCAGAATAAAAAAAATGATTTTATAAATTTCTGATCTTTGTACACATAACAAATATACTGGTATGATCACCTAAAGGATTGGATTTTCTTTACATCTGCAACAATCATCTAGTATTTCTTCATAAAAAGATGATATAGTCTAATGACTATAAAATGAAGAATTTAAGTCTCCAAGCATTAAGTTCTATGACATGGGTAGAAGTTGTTCATACTTGGAATATTTAAAATAATGTCACAATCATTAGAAGAAAAGCCATATTTAATTATAAAATATAACTATAGAATGCCGTTTGATCCTACCATGTAATAGTATTCTTCTTCAACTATACCTCAGATATAAAAATGTAGAAAGTTTAACTTTCACTTTCTAAATGATGTCAGCATATATTGAAACATTGCTATATTTTAATATGATAGTTATTTAATAAAGTATTCATAATAGAATAAGGCAATAAAATAATAGAAAAATCAGGCATCTTTTTAGCCGATAGCTACCAGCTAGCCAGTCTTATGTGAAGAAATGAATCTACTTATGTCTTATTATGTGCAACTGTTCTACCAATTCATTTTATTACTGCTTTACTCAGTGGCTAAATGTGTCTGACTTACAGATAAGTCTTAAAATAGCTAAATTCAAGAAAGTACTTGAAGAAATAATTTTACTGCCTCTTTAAACAGTCATGTCAGGTGACCAAGCTGCTTCTTTCTGTTTCATGCAGCTATTTTCCTGTTTCCTTCTAAGTACTGAACAGGGAACATTTCTGTTCATATATCTGAGTATGTCCCGCATGATCTTGTAATGCAGAGCACAGGAGAGAGAGAGGATTAATAGTTGTTCACTAGAACTGAGTGAAAGTAGACAATAAAGGCTTCTTTCCTTTACTTGCTGGTTGGCAACCCCCCAAGAAATTGCAGCATGTTTTTCTTTTCTTACTGCTCTCTTTTATATGTCAAATACTGAAATGTTAGCACAGATGTTGACAGAGAAAGAACCCAATATCTCAGATAACTGGCACCCCATTACTGACAACTTCATTCTATATAATGCATGTAGAGCATGAAGATACACTCTCCTAAGTGAAAGTCATGTGACTACGCAGCACTGTAAATAAGTAATGCTGTTCATGGGACTAAACTGTACTGTTTATGTGATAAAGCAGAACTGCTAATGAGAATAAGTAGTACTCAGTACTACTATTAATGCCTTGCAGAGACTGATACTCCTTAGCAGTAATTAAAGGAAATGTCCCAGACAGCTGTTACCTTGTATCAATAGTCTTGTTCTATGTGATACAAGTACAAAGTTTGTGTCTGTGTGTGTGTGTGTGTGTGTGTGGGGGGGGGGGGGTGAAATGTCCAAAGTCTAGTTCAAATGAAAAGGTAGTATGGTTCATGTGTACTAGTGTTAATTATGTGACTAACTAGTACTGTTCATGTGAACATTTAGTACTGTTCATGTGGCAGACTGGCACAGTGCATAGAGTTGCTGCCTCACAGTAGGAGGTTCCCTGGTTCCGTTCTTAGTTGTGGAGTCTGCATGCCCTCCTTTTGTTCAAGTGGGTTTCCTCTGGATGCTCTGTTTTTTTCCCACATTCCAAAAGCATGCAGTAGGTGGTTTGGCATTCTACATTGGCATAGGTGTGAGTGTGAGATGAGAAAGGACCACTGCAACAGGGGTAGCCAAATTTACATGAATAAGAAGGGCTGTTCATGTGAATAAGTAATTCTGTTCATGTGAATAGGTGCTACTGTTCAAGCAAATAAGTAGAAATATTTACATGAATCAGGAATAAGGAATTCTGTTCATGTGCATAAGCAGTACTTTTCATATGAATAAGGCTGCAGTCTTTGTAAATAAGACTGAAAATCTGTAAGTTGAGTGGTATGAAAGCACAGAGCTTCGAAAAATGCTCAGGCCTCTAACACATCAGGAGTAAGAGGAAATGGGTGTAATAAAAAAATGTATTTTGAGAAGACATAAGCTCAAGGCATACACAGAAATAAAGCACATAAGAAAATGTGGCGGTGGAGTACGGAAATCCAGGAAGTTATCAAAAGAGAGAAAGAGGAGAATAAGAAGTGGAAGATACAAAAACTGAATCAGACAAAGATGGAACACTGGTTGGCAAACAAAGAGGCTAAAAGAGCAGTCACAATGGCAAAGAAGAAAGGCATCAAATAAACTCTTCCAGCTTCTGGAAAGATACTCAGCAGATGGCTGTATCAGCTAGCAACTCAATGACAGAAATATAAAGAAAATAATTGACAGAAAATCCTGCAGAAGCTGTACTGCTTCATGCAGAGCCTATGTTGAAAGAGGAAGGAGACCCCTTCCTAGAAGGATTGCAATATGTTAAGGAAAATAAAGTTAGAGGAAGCAGTGGGTTCTGATGAATTCACACTAAGTATGCTCAAGATGTTGAGGCTTTAGAGAAGAAATATTTCCTGAGGGTCTGTATCACAGCATGGGAGGACCCAGATGACTAAAGAATAAGAATTGCAGTGCCAATGTACAAGAACAAAGGGGACATTCAGAACTGCGGGCAGTACAGAGGCATCATGCTCCTGTCGTGCTGCATGACAGTGGTGGACAATGTGATTGATAAATGGATGTGCAGAGATGGAGAAAGTAAGGTAGAAGATAAGCCATTTGGACTCAGACCAGGATGGAGTACTACTGTCCCAATGTCTGCAGTAAGACAGATAGTGGAGAAGAGCTACAAGTGAGAAAGTCCAACTGGGAATTCATAGATTTCGAGAAGGCATATGACAAGGTCCTTAGAAAGCTGATTTGGGCAATCCTGTAATGGTTCAAAATCCTAGAAAAACTAGCAAAATTAGTGCAGGCCAAAGAAGCTGAAAAGTAAGGGCTACAAATAAATAGTGCAAACTGATCCTTCTGTATTGCATAGAAACCTGAGCAGTGAAGGCAAAACATCTCAGGAAGCCTAAGATGATAAGTATGAAGTGCCGGAGATGGATATAGGCAGTACACTGTGGAACAATAGTGTTCATATGAATAAGTAATGCTGTTCATGTGCATAATTAATTCTGTTCATGTGAATAAGTAACACTGTTAATGTAAATAAGTAGTACTACTCACATTAATCAGTATTGTTGTTTATGTGGATTAGTACTGTTCATATGAATAAACGATTCTGTTCATTTGTAAAAGAAGCACTGTCCACCTGAAAAATGAAAAATGATCATGCAAAGGAGTACTACTGTTCAGATTGATACGAAATACTTACATGAATATGTAGCAATAGCTACTTGAATAAAGAGTATCGTTCATCTGAATAAGTAAATCCATTCATGTGAATACATAAATCTGTCTATAGGAATAAGTAGTATTATTTATGTGAATCAGTAATACTGTCCAAATACTGTTCATATGATTAGGTGTTATCGTTCAGGTGAATAAGGTGAAGTATTTACATGAATAAACAGTAATTTTCATAACTAATGTTCTCTGATACTCCATTTTATGATTAATGCTGATAATCCATAACAGTAATTAAAGGAATATTTTGAAACAGCTGGCAACCCAGTTCTGAGAGCTCCATTCTATATGTTGTAGGTACAGAGTGAGAGTATAATGTCCAAAGTCTAGTTTGTGTAAATAAGCCGTACAGCTTATGTGAACAAGTAGTCCTGTTCATGTGAATTAGTACTGTCCATGTGAAAAACAGTACTGCTCATATGAACAAGTAGTACTGTTCATGTGAATTAGTACTGTTCTTGTGAATTAGTACTCTTCATGTCTTCATGTGAATTAGTACTGCTCATGTAAAAAACAGTACTGCTCATGTGAACAAGTAGTACTGTTCTTGTGAATTAGTACTGTTCATGTGAATTAGTACTGCACATGTAAAAAACAGTACTGTTCATGTGAACAAGTAGTACTGTTCATGTAAATTTGTACTGCCCTTGTGAATAAGTAGTGCTGTCCATGTGAACTAGTACTGTTTATGTGAATTTGTACTGTTCATGTGAAAAGTAATGCTGTTTATGTAAACAAGTAGTACTGTTTATGTGAAATAGTACTGTCCATGTGAATTAGTATTGTTC
Organism: Protopterus annectens; assembly: GCF_019279795.1. Lineage (NCBI taxonomy): Eukaryota > Metazoa > Chordata > Ceratodontiformes > Protopteridae > Protopterus > Protopterus annectens. The sequence goes on from NC_056737.1 coordinate 1,379,667,612, forward strand.
ATGTGAACAAGTAGAACTTTCCATGTAAAGAAGTAGTATTGTTGAAGTGACAATATTTAAGTGAAAAAGTAGTGCTGCTCTGGTAAATATGTAGTACTGTTAATGTTACTAAGCAGCACTGTTCATATGAATAAGTACTGTTTGTCTGATTAGTACTGTTAATATAAGTAATACTGTTTACATGAATACATAGTACTGTTTATCTGACTAGTAATGTAAGCAATACTGTTCACATGAATAATCAGTACTGTTCATGTGAATATGTAGTATTGTTCATGTAAGTTAGTAGCCTTGTTCATGAAAATATGTACTACTGATGGTATAAATTAGTACTTTGTATGTAAAGAAATAGCACTGTTTGTGTGAATTAGTATTACTGGTTAAGTTGGTGAGAAGTACTATTCATGTGGAAAAGATGTAGTGCTCATTTGATTATGTACTCTGTTCATACTATTAAATAGTATTACTCATGTGCAGAGCTGGAACCAGCACTAGGCAACCTAGGCAGCTATCTAGAGCCCACTGGCTGGGGGGAGGCCTAGCTACAGTTTAAAAAAAAAAAAATCTGTTTTCTATCATCTTAAACAAACCTCAAAAACCTCAGCATCAGGACAACATTACCTCAACATGATGTAACTACATCTTTAAGCCCCAGAAATCTCAGCATCATCTGATGTAAATACATCTGGAAATGGAGTCCTAGGAACTGGTAGCACAGCATATGCAGAGAAACAGGACAACAAGCACTAGAGAAGTAAGTCACCTGGAACGGCAGCAACATTTATGTTGAGTGATAGCACTGTTTCAGGTGATTTGCAGCAGCAACAAAAGAGAATGGATTACAGTAAGTGCACAGGCTTCAGTGTAGAGAGTAGAGTCTGGGTAGTACAGACAGGACATAATGTTTTTTGTGTGTGTGTGTGTGTGTGTGTGTGTGTGTGTGTGTGTGTGTGTGTGTGTGTGTGTGTGTGTGTGTAATTGTGTAAAATGCCCCAGTTAGGGGTGCTATATAGTTACGTGACTTTGGTCATATTCAAACCCTGAACTATAGCTACTGGAATGCATGAGCCTTAATCCTCCATCATCTTCCAGGGCTTCTTTAACTTTTTTTTTAATTACTGAGAATTAGAGTCTGTTAGCGTCAGTCATAGAGTTTCATAGTTTTGTGGTTCATATCTGAGTCAGGGGTGCAACAAGTAGTACACTTGGCTTTGGTGCAGAAGTCTGTGGGTTCTATTCCCACACCTGCTAGATTAATTGTTGACATTGTAGTGCAGCATAAGACAGATGCTGCACTCCTGAGTATGTCTTCCTTCAGTTGAGATGCTGGTGTCTCATCTGCTTGAGTTGGTGCTAGCTTAGGCAGGTGTAAAATCTCCCATGGCACCTGTTGAAAAGAGTAATGGCAGTTTTCTGATGCCCTGGTCAAATATCCCCTAGTTGTATAAATAACATCTTAGGTCTCTACTGAAAAGAGACCCTAGTCTAGTGGGAGTGACCTGATTAACAAGGGATGAATCAATAAAAACATATTGATGCAAAAGCTTTTATTCTACTAAGTTTTTAAGTGATTTAGAGTGGTCTGCTCTTACCTGTCTCCTGTTTTCCAGAACATCTCTGATTCTGCCCCTTATTTCTGGCCTGTTTTTGAGCAAGTCACTTAATCAGACAGTACTTTGGAGCAACTGGAAATTTGAACTATGGTTCCTTGGACTGCAAGCCTAGCAACTACCTATGAACCAGAGTACTTATGCAGTAAAGGATGGAAGCATGGAAGGATATGATTTGGATATGATGCTTGGCTTCCTTGTTTTGTTGACTGCTGATGTGTGTTTATTATTTTGCTGTGAGTAAATTGTACAGCATGTAGTCTGAATTTAATGTTAGTATTTCAGCTATGGATACATTTTTTTAATTAATTAATTAATTAATTAATTAATTAATTATTTTTTTTTTTTTGCAGAAACACGGGTATGAAATACAGTATGTTTGGGCTACAACAGCTTGTCTTGTTCATAGGTTCATAGGTTCATACTAGGCTATCTGCCCAAGGGCATTTATAAGCCTAGCCCATAGTTATTTGGCTTTCGCCACCCCTTTAGTTTGAATAAAACTATGCCTATTATTTTGCTGTGCCTCTGTCAAGCAGTGACACTGAAGTAATCCCTGGGGTATATCTGCGATCCCCCATCCATTTGTCAAGATTCCTCTTGAACAAGGCCAGCGAGATGCTCTGCCTCACATGTACCGGGATTTTGTTCCACAGCATAGGGAGTCTCTGGGTGATGAATCTGTCCCTCCAGCACGTTCTATTAATAACCGTGTCAAGGTTTAAGTCTCCCGCTCTTGTGGTTCTGAGGGATCTAGATTTTTTGAGGTGGAGCATATTCATCAAATCAGGGTTTGACATGGCCTTATATGTCAGGCACAGGTCACCTCTGAGCAAGCGGTATGAGACTGAATAGAGCTGGAGTTCTTTCAGTCGGGCAGCATAAGACATATTTTGAGACCCTTTATCCTTTTGGTGAGGAACTTTTGGGGCCTTTCCAGCTGCTGCAGGTGTCGGGTCAGATACATTCCGAATGGGGCATTGTACTCAATCATAGGTCTAATGAGTGATGAGTACAGGGGGACAATGACCTCCCTTGATCTAGATGTGAATCCCTTCATGATCAGGTGGGCAATGTAGAAGGTTTTCCTAACTACTTTAGCAACATGAGTGTCAAACGAAAAGCTACTGTCAACCTGGGTCCCCAGATCCCTGATGACTTCTTCTGTGCTCAGTGGATTGCCACCTATATGGTAGCTAGGGGTAACCTTGTTTTTCCCAAAGGGTATGACTATGCATTTCTTGGCATTTAACTTTAGGCCATGGCTCTGGCACCAGTTATCCGTTTCTGTGAGGCCCTTCTGAAGGATATCTGTGTCAGATGTGTTTTCGACTATGGCCCAGTTTGCAGTCATCTGCAAACTTTGTCAGCCATAACCCTCCTGTGTTTGCTTGTACTTCAGAAAAGTAGATGCCGAACAAGAGTGGACCCAGGACTGAGCCCTGTGGGACACCACTTGTGACAGGCTTTGAGTCTGACATGGCTCCAGCAACTCTGACCCTGTGGGTTCTGTCACTTAGCCAGTTTGCAACCCATCTTGTGATGTATGGGTTTACATTCAAGCTGATGAGTTTTTCGATGATACCTGAGTGGGGTATTGTGTCGAAGGCCTTTGCCAGGTCGAGGTAGGCTGTATGGACTGCCTTTCCCTCATCAATGGCCTTGGTGACTGTCTCGAAAAAGTCAACCAAGTTTAAAAGGCATGATCTGCCTTTGACAAAGCCAAACTGGGTTGGATCCAAAGTCTGCAAGTTCCCTATGTCTTTATTTATGAGTTCCATTATGATCCTCTCTATGGCTTTGCAGATAAGGCTTGTCAAGCTAATGGGACGGTAATTTCCAGGGTCGGTGGAGGCACCGCCCTTGTGAAGTGGGACCACAGTCGCCGTGCGCCACTCTTGGGTATGTATCCTGAGGTGAGGCTAAGATTAAACAGCTGTCCTAATTGCGGGTTTAATTCCTCATTGAGTTTGTGGAGCACACAGCCGGGGACACCATCCGGTCCCATGGATGCTGTGTTTTTTGCTTTGGAGAGCAGTTCTCACCTGGGCGTTGGAGATGTTTGGGGGCTACAATCCTCTGGTATAGATATCTCTCCTTTTGGGGGAGAAGTTTGCACTGAACCTGTCAGCCAGTATGTTGGCAATGTGTGTAGGTTCAGTAATCTTCACATCATTTTGAACTAATTCTGAGCATATCTGGGAGTTTCCTCCTAGGTTTCTAACATAGCTAAAGAAGGCCTTATGATTGTCTTTTGAGTCCTTGGCGATTTTTCTCTCAAAATCTGCCTTGGATGATTTTATGAGAGCTCTTAGTTTTTTACTTATAATGATCAAAGGTGTCTTACCTTTCAAGGATTTTGCTTTATCTTGTAGTATCTTCCTCCTTTTGTTGTAGAGCTTGTTTATGGCTGGGGTCCACCAGACTGGACGCTTGCCTTTGGTACAAAGAGTCTTAGTTTTGTTTGGGATTGCCTGATCCATGCAGTCCTGTAGGTGCTGGTAGAAGGCATTTGTAAGTGATTCAGCGGTTTGAGTAATGTTTACCACTGGCTCAGGGGCCTTAAAGGAGACCACACTAGTTTTTAGAAGTGTGAAGTCGGCTTTTGAGAAGTTTTCACTGTGGTCTTTTTATTTCAGGTGGGGGCAGGATGAGGACCTCGAGCGAGATTAGTTTATGATCTGATCTCACCAGTGAGGGGTATACTTCGGTGTTGAACATTGTGATCCCATGTTCGTGATGATGAGATCAAGTATGTTTTCTCCTCTTGTGGGGATGGTGACTAGTTGTTCCATGGCATTTGAGTTTATGAACTCCAGGAACCTTTGGGCTAGAGTGTTTGGGCTTGAGTAGTGTTCCCAGTCTATATTAGGGTAGTTGAAGTCACCTAGTATGATGGTGTTTGGAGATACATTTATCCCCTCCATTATTTTCAGGAAGGCCATGTGAGGTTCCTGAGTTTGAGAGGGTGGCCTGTAACATGCTACAAATTGCAGAGCAGTCTTGCCTATGGTTAATTGCACCTGGATGGTCTCCGATGCATCATGCGTTGCCACCAACCTTGAGGTGTGGGTGTCCTTTATGAATATGGACACCCCTCCTTTCTTGGTGTTGTCCGGATTTTGGGGCGGAACGAATGATATGAGGTGAAACCTGCTACTGCTGGGGTGCTCTCAGGAGCCTTGAACCAGGTTTCTGTCACAGCACAGACATCAATGTTCTCCATACTGAGAAGGGCCTCGAGTCGTGCATCTTGAGATTGAGACTTCTGGCATTGAGCAGCATTACCCTTAGTTTTTACTTTTTGTGTTCTAGGGTGGTAGGTTCAGAATTTGAGCCTTGCCTAAAAAGGCACTATGGGGGTGGCAAGAGCCTTTGCCAATATCCGGAAGCCTAGGGGTGACAGGTGCAAGCCGTCCCTTAGAAGCAGCGTGGCTTGTCCAGCATGTCATCCCAGGCAGACAGACATTGGATCCCCTTTGAATGACACCAGAATTTAAGCCAATTATTAAAGCTGATCATCTTATCACTGTATTGTGGCATCATTCTAGGTGAAGGTAGGATACTGCTCAAGGTCAGGGTCATACCTGCCTGGGCTACATAATCAGAGAGCTCCTCAATGTCTCTTTTCATGTAGTCCAAGGAGTGCGCCTCAGGTCGTTGACACCACCATGGACAATGTCTGAGTCGTGTTTGTACCTGCTGTTGAGAGACCTGAGTGCTTGTGTTATGTGGCGGATTCTAGCGCCCGACAGGCAGCTTACTGTGACCTTCTCCTTACTCAGTCTGGTGAGCGGGACGTCAGTGTGTCTGACTATGGAGTCACCTATGACAAGTATGTTTGGTGTTGTATTTGGCCTTAAGGGCAGTGACTGCTTTGCACACTGATTTTGTTGTTTATGTGTTGTTTGTGTGGTGTATTGAGTTTGCAGTTGCTTGGGTGTCTGCTTTGGAGGCCTCTGCTGTTTAGGTAAATTTTTACTCAGAGCCTCCGAGTATGTCTTAGTGTGTTTATGTGTTTGATTCAGTGGTGTGGTTGAGTTATGTGAGACTGGTATTGTGGTGTGTGTAGTTGCCTTCTCCTCCTGCCTGGTCTTGCCAGTCCTGAGTTGAGAGAGCTCAGCCTCCAGTCTGGCTAAATAGCTGCATCTCTCACAAGTGTTAGTGTTACGTGGGAGGAGGAGAGGATTGTCCGTGTACATGAGGCAATTGTAACATTGTCTCAGAATTCCCAGATTCACCAACTGGGCAGGAGAGGACGCCAGCATCTGACCCTTCGACATGCTAGAAAGAATTATGAGTTGGTATGAGACAGAAAAGTAGTGGGCTTAGCAGGGAAGTGGGCACTCCTGGGGGGTTTTGCTAGTGAGAGATTTGTATAATATAGGAGTGCTTGACCTGCAAAGAGAATGCTTATAAGACAAGGGATATGCTTATAAGACAAGTGCTGAGCTATTTGGAACAAGTGCTGCACTTTTTAGTGTAGGTGTAAACTGTTTAGGTTCCTAACAGAGCAGTTCTAAGGGAAAAATTGAAGAACAGACTTTCTGGAGCCAGAAAGAGTTTAACCTTGTTTAACCGGCGCTGCCCGATGCTGCTCTAGTGGCAACTCCGCACTAAATCTCGCTAAAGCACGTTAAAGCATGCTTGATAGCAGGGGCTGGAAAGAAGCAGGAATAGACCCAAAAGGGAAAATAAAACTACAGTTTCAAGTCAGTAACCACCTCTACGGGGGGCAGGGAAGCTGCTCAATGTTAGTCACTGCCACTGATCAACAGAGAGACCCTCCTTCAGCCCAAGCAAAAATGGCCTCACAAAAACTTTCAAACAGTTCAGGAACAGCAAGCCTGTAACTGAACTTTTTTAACTCTCAGAAAAGTGGGAAAAAAGCAAGATTTTTTTTTGTTTTGTTTTTACAGAGATAGCAGAGGTTCACAAGTAATATCAAGTTATAACAGTGCAGTAAATGACCCCACACAAGAGTGCTAGGTCAAGGACAGAAAATATGCAAGTTTTAAGAAAAAAACGATTTAAAATTAAGTGCAAACAGGAAATTCAGCAAACAGCTTTTGGTTGTGCTCTAAATATAGCTACTAATACAGAAATCAAGTTTAACAAGCCAGAAAATGCTCAAGCTAGGCAGCTATGCAGAAAAACTTAGCAAATAAACAGAGAAAAAATACTTAAAATCTCAAAAGTGGCTCCCTTCTTCTCTCAGCGTTTTTTCCTCTTGGAGGGTGCTTCACCAACAGCCACCAAGCCCGAAAAGACGCTCAAACCACGAGGCAACTAGGTTTTAAAAGAGGAAGATGAAGGAGTTATGGAAATGACCCCTAGTGGCCAATAAAACTACAGTTTCAAGTCAGTAACCACCTCTACGGGGGCAGGGAAGCTGCTCAATGTTAGTCACTGCCACTGATCAACAGAGAGACCCTCCTCCAGCCCAAGCAAAAATGGCCTCACAGAAACTTTCAAACAGTTCAGGAACAGCAAGCCTGTAACTGAACTTTTTTAACTCTCAGAAAAGTGGGAAAAAGCAAGATTTTTTTTTTGTTTTTGTTTTTTACAGAGATAGCAGAGGTTCACAAGTAATATCAAGTTATAACAGTGCAGTAAATGACCCCACACAAGAGTGCTAGGTCAAGGACAGAAAATATGCAAGTTTTAAGAAAAAAAAAAGATTTAAAATTAAGTGCAAACAGGAAATTCAGCAAACAGCTTTTGGTTGTGCTCTAAATACAGCTACTAATACAGAAATCAAGTTTAACAAGCCAGAAAATGCTCAAGCTAGGCAGCTATGCAGAAAAACTTAGTAAATAAACAGAGAAAAATACTTAAAATCTCAAAAGTGGCTCCCTTCTTCTCTCAGCGTTTTTTCCTCTTGGAGGGTGCTACACCAACAGCCAACAAGCCTGAAAAGACGCCCAAACCATGAGGCAACTAGGTTTTAAGAGAGGAAGATGAAGGAGTTATGGAAATGACCCCTAGTGGCCAATAAAACTACAGTTTCAAGTCAGTAACCACCTCTACGGGGGCAGGGAAGCTGCTCAATGTTAGTCACTGCCACTGATCAACAGAGAGACCCTCCTTCAGCCCAAGCAAAAATGGCCTCACAGAAACTTTCAAACAGTTCAGGAACAGCAAGCCTGTAACTGAACTTTTTTAACTCTCAGAAAAGTGGGAAAAAAGCAAGATTTTTTTTTTTTGTTTGTTTTTTACAGAGATAGCAGAGGTTCACAAGTAATATCAAGTTATAACAGTGCAGTAAATGACCCCACACAAGAGTGCTAGGTCAAGGACAGAAAATATGCAAGTTTTAAGAAAAAAACGATTTAAAATTAAGTGCAAACAGGAAATTCAGCAAACAGCTTTTGGTTGTGCTCTAAATATAGCTACTAATACAGAAATCAAGTTTAACAAGCCAGAAAATGCTCAAGCTAGGCAGCTATGCAGAAAAATTTAGCAAATAAACAGAGAAAAAATACTTAAAATCTCAAAAGTGGCTCCCTTCTTCTCTCAGCTAGTCTTGCACTTAATGAGTGAGGCTATGAGCTGGTTCCTGTAGTACATGGCTTTATTTCCTTAGCCTTCATGTGTCTTCTATGTGACTATGCCAAGTTACTTCAACAGTCAGTACTCCAAAGCTACTCCTGAAAAGGGACACTTGTGAATAGTGGGGTGTCCCATTCTGTTAGCAAATACATTACACATTTATTTGTGTTTTGTATTCCTGCACCCTTCACACAGACATTGAATTTAGTATAAATCCCAGCATGTCTCTCATAGTTTATTGGGTTGCAAGATGCACATTTAATTAAATGTTAATTTCTAGTCTGTTTTCAATGTGAAAGTGTTTTGTTTAGAAAACTTCTGTCAGTAATTTTCCTGTAAAATTTGACATCATTGTTTTAAATGAACTCCAAATCTCTCTGGTAATTGTAAAACTAAAGGAAAAATAGTATGTACGCCGATTGATTTGAACAGTGTTGATGGTAACTGGTCAGAGACAGACAAGTAATGGGATGCTGGTATGGCTGAGAATGGCCTGACTCATTACCATATATATGGCCAAGTTTGTCCATGATCTGGGTCTGTTGACGCTAGAGGTATATGCTGCAACAGTACTGCATTATTAGCTATTCAAGTAGGTCAGACCTGTACTAAGTGATGTCAGAGGAGGTTGCTATTCTTGATGACAAAGAATACATAGGAAAGTTAAAAATGAGATGCAGATATAATGCAAGCATGTAAGCCCCCACTTCCCACAAAAAATAGTATGATGTGTATGTAGTAATATTTTGATTTTTGTATGACTTGTGGTTTGTTGAACAAAAGATGCTGTAACATTCATACTGTCCAGTTTTGCTTTATCTATTGCACTGAAGACCGAATTCATTCGCTAATAGGACTAAAATACATAATATAGTCTAAGAATGTTATATTTTAATGATATATTACTGTACCATGGTGGTGGTGCTGCGGTAGCATTGTCACCTCACAGTAAGATGCTGTCCGGTTCGATTCTCAGCTAGAGCGTCTTCTACGTGGAGACATGCGTGAATGGGCGTACCTTCATTGAAGGTTGTGCATCAGGGCTGGTAACTCGGCACGTAAAAATCAACTACCAATCATTAGCGGACTGGAGTTCCTCTGTGGTGACCCCTAACCGGGAAAAGCTGAAAGACACAAACAAACAAACTGTACCACCTTCCTTACACCCCTCAGCAACTGTGAAGGCGTTGACATTTACCAGGTCAGTATAGCCTACATTATTTGGAGTTATAGTCTGAACTGTCTGATTTTCAGCATCTATAATGCAGTCATTGTTGCATATTAGTGTGATACAGTCTTCTATACAAGACTGAATTATAAAGAATTTCTGCATTTTGTTAAAAACTGTTACTCTGGCTGGCAGTAAATGCAAAGGACTAAAGTTCTTATTTGTTAATGAGTTATTACCTGTGCCAAGGGTGCAGGGTTTGAATGCTTCCACCTTCATTTACCTACTGTGTGTCCTTGAGCAAGTCACTTGACAATACATTGCTTTGAGGCAATTGTGAATTTGGGCTAGCCTCCACAATGGTCTCCTGGACTGCATGCCTTTTAATAAATGAACTATGAAGCTCTGGTTGTTTTTTGCTTGCTATTCCCTACTAAATAGCTGATCTAGTTCAGGTAATGTTATGGCAATATCATCAGCACACCAATTTTTAATGCAACATAGGCCATTTATTCTTCAAGAGCAGCAGGTACTGCATTTGTAGATAAGCACTGAAATGCAATATCTGTATTAGTTGTGTCCTCTTTAATGTGGAATTACTCAGAGGACTTTTACTTCTGCAGAGATTGTGCATAATTAGCATACATTATCAGGTGGTTAATATTTCTTATGCTATCATAATAAATACTCTTCTGCATAAATTGTGCTTCACCTAGGTGGGAGTCATAGTGTGATGCCAGTGATTTTATACAGTTTCATGTACTTCATCCAATAATGGGTGTACACAGTCCACAATGTGGCTATAACTGCTGGCGGGGGTGGGGAGCTATCTGGAGATCAAAATATCTTATGGACTGGTGTTCATGTGTGTATTTGTGAATTAAGTTGGAATATTTTACTTTGACTACTGCATGTTTGTATGAAACAAAGCTGCAATAAATTACTTGTATAACTGCTGTTAATTTTTTGACACGGACAGCTAAGATGGATGCAGCTAACAATGCAGCTTTATTTGCTGGGATTGGGGGATTTCTGTGGATAAAAGTAATTGACTCTGCCAAGTTGATAAAGTTAATCAGTTATTAGGTGTTAATTCAATAATGCCTACATGGTCCACTAAAACCATGTGCGCATCATGGCGCAATGCGCACACAATAGTGCACAGTTTTGTATTCAGTAAGCATTTCTACATGGTGCGTAGAGCCACACAAACATGGTAAACACTGTGACATGCTAATAACATCATAAGCAACTGAATTGTATGCTAATCAACCAATCCAAGATGGAGGAGCTATTCAACAAGCTATAAAGCAATCTTGTAGACTCAGTGCTGGTTTTCCCCTGCAAATTCTAAAACCTATTGGAATACAGCCACGGAAACTAGGTTACACGAAAATAATGTCAGGGGCTGCTGTTGCTGTTATTCATGTGTATGTGTGGCAGGCCCATTTCTATGCAGCTGCTGCTGCTAATAGACCATGGCCAAGACAAAGCAGGATTTTGAGACTCCATTTAACTTTTCGTAATGTGCATGAGGTAGAAATTATAGAGTGCAACAGGGTGAATAGAAACACACTCCAGGAACTCTGCAACCTCTGTTGCCCTCAGTTGAGAACAAGAGCACACCGAGGGTAACCAATGCCAGTGGAGACTAAGGTATGTGTAGCACTGAGAATTTTAGCTACAGGAACCTTACAGATACCAACAGGGGACATGTTGGGGGTGTCATAGGCAACAGCACTCAGGATCCTCCATCAGTTCCTGAATGTTATGCTGCAACATGCCTGTGAGTACACATATATTCCCTCCTACACCTGAGTACAGAGCCAAACTATGCAGGAGTTCTACCCAGTAGCACAATTCCCTGAGGTTTTGGGTGCCATACACTGTAAATATGCAGAAATCAAAGCATCATCCAGCGAACAGGGAAGGGTGTACATAAATAGAAAGGGCTACCACTCCATTAACTGCCAGGTCACGTGTAACACTAAGGGAATCATTCTGAATGTTTGTGTTGGCACCGCAGGTTGTTACTACGACTCTCATATTTTACACAACTCTCAACAGTATGAGATGTTTACTAGGGGGGATATCCCACAAGGCCATTTACTGGGGGATACAGGTTATACACTGGAACTGTGGCTGATGATGCCCATCAGAAATGCACACACACCAACTGAAGAACACCATAATGAGGCATATGCTGAGCAAGAAATATCATAGAGTGTTTGTTTAGGCTGCTGAAGTCATGGTTGCAGTGCCTAGATACATCTGGGGGAGCCATGCAGTACAGTCCCCATACATGTGCTGAAATATTCACCATATGTGCAATGCTCCACAACATTATCCTGAGAAAACAGCTTCAGCAGGAACAGTAAGAGGAAGGGACAACATCCCATCACCAGTGGCAAGGTCACCACAGCTACATGCAGGTGAGTCAGAGGGGAACCAGCAGCCATTGTGGGTGTAGGCAGACATAGACATGCACAATATGGCCTTGCAGTGGCCAAGAAGCAATGGATAGCACACCAGTTCATCACATACAGGGCTAAAACATTCATCCTATGCACATACATGTAGTAACATTGATGCCAGGAAACACTCACAGCCTTTACTTACCCATGTAATGGCTGTGTACTGCTAACATCAGACAGTCAGCCTTGAAATAATACTCTTGCAATTGTCGAACCCAGAATATAAAAATAAATGTCTAAGAATACAAATTAAATGGCATATCCTTGCATACTGTTACTTGCTAATGTAAGTAAGTATAAGGTCGGTGATTTTTACAGCAATTACATTGAGATGTGACAGCACTGATTTATGTGAATACATGTGTTCTCTGTCAGCTAATAGGCCTTACATCTAAAAGGTACATATTTTCACCAAATGTCCACAGTTTGGCCTCATATGTTTATACTGGTAAATCATTAAAGAGTGAAGTTAGAAAATAATGGCACACATTTCAGTTACTGACTTCATATCCCTCAGAAAAAAACATAAAAATAGTAATGCAAAACCTGTTATTCATTCAGCTTTCTAATAGTGTAAGACCACTGTGTTTAAAAACTCTCCCCACTGTTGGGGCTTTGTCACACTTTTATTATGTCTTAGTCCAGCTTTGTTGGTCTAAGTGTTTAGGAGGGATATACACATTAGAAAAACCTGTAAGAAAGCATTACAATCTGTAAAACAGCATCACAAAAACATATATACTAAGCACTAAGTCAGCTATGCACCCTGAGCATCAGACAAAAGACTTAAGTATCTCTGAATCCAAAAAATAGAAAACAAGGGTATGGCACAGTTATCATCATTTGCACAGGGTGTTGTGTGTGTGTGTGTGTGTGTGTGGGGGGGGGGGGTCAGGAGGCCTAGGCTGACAAAAAAAGGTAGTAAGTGTGTGTAAGAAAGACAGCCAGGCAGACATTTGGGTAACGTATCAAATGGTTAGTGAGACAGAATAAGCTTTAAGCCTCACAACTGACTCATGTAACTGTTATGTGTGTGCATCTGTATGGGTCCTCCAGGTGACATTGGTGTGTGAGTGTCTGCAAGAATACAGCCAAGCTCTGTGTTAGCTCTATGTCCTGGTACATTGGACAGCTCTGAGCCATGCATGGTAGAGGTTACATGTCATTGTCATCATCCCCAACCCCAAGAACTGGTTCTGGCAGGAGTTGCACTGGCACATCCACACCCATAGTCAGAAGTTCGGATGCGCTGCTACTACCTGAATGTGACTGATGTCTGCTGGATGAGCTGTCCTTATGAGTAAGCCCAAGACCACAACCCCATAGCCTGCCATGTCGTGACACCTTGACCACTGAAGAAGCATTAGAAGTAGTACCACTAAGGGAGCATGATCAGGCACGGCCATGCTATCTAACATCAGATGATGTGGCTGACCTATGCCCACATGGATGCCATCCCTCTTCCAGCAGACATTCCATCACAGACACTGCCCATTCCAACAAGTCATTCATCTGATACATTGAAATGGCAACGTGGTGGAGGCAGTCATGCATGTCAAGCCTGTACCACATCTCCAAGCCTAAGCATTTTCTAAGAGACCCTTTTGGAATGTGTCTGCACCTCCATGATGGCCCTAAACATATGTTGAGTGGCAAAGAAAGGAATGCCAGCATCAGGTGGAGGATGGACAGCAGGCCTCTTCCAAGTACCCCTAACAACCCTCTTGCCTGGCAACTGGCCAACACTTATGCTATGGCCAGAGTCAACAGGCAATGAAGCTGCAGTAACTACACTACCCTGATCAAGTGTGTCACCCTCCACCTGTCCAATATCTGAGGGTTCACTGGAATAGGTTTGCGTAGGCCTGCGGCTGTGTCCAATGGAATTACAGGAGATGGCTGAATGTCAACCTCACTGTCAGACTCAATCTCTGCACCCCCTGACTGTGCCTGTACCTGACCACCATCACCATCACAGTCTGCTGATAATCTGACATCAGGTGGTAAGAGTCCTATACTTCTACTGTCAGGATCATCTGTGTTAATAAGCATGAAACACAGGAAAGAAATTAATAGCAACACTACTATAGCTTAATATATACCAACAAAGTAACACTGGTGCCACTGTCACAGATTGCACAGCAATACATACACAGTCCTGACACCCACTTCACATATATGGATAAATGCATACTTCTGTCAAATGCTCATCAGTACTGAAATAAAAATGTTTGGTTTACCATCTGCAGATGACTCCACACTTGATAGGGAGGATGGTCATGGAAGAAGTTAAGCAAAATGTAAGGACACCATCATCGCAATAACAATAACACAGGGGGGAAATGTTGGCCTTTATATGTCCATTAACAATTAACCTGAAATTTGGATGACACGTCCACGCCAAGCCCATGTGTAATTAACCAGAATGTGTTGTTAACTTGTTAACTGTATAAATAAATAAATAGTTATCCTCCCAAAAAAATTTACTAAACCAACTTAACTATTGCATTTGATATTTTACTATACAAGAAATATTAATTGACATATGTAAGCCTGCCTGGAAGTTCCTCCTGGGCCATACTTGTCCTCCTTGAAACAGCAGCACCAATAGCAAACACATGCTGTTATGCACTTTCTACCAAGCTCTCATGATCCCTGACAGTGGACAGGGACTCTTCATTTGATGTCAGTGATGGCTCTGTAGCAGCCCCTCCAGTAGCCAGCTGTCCATGGGCCACTTAATCTATTCTCCTCCAGGCTGAATAAATCATTTCAGTGGCCTTGTGACACACCTGATCATATGTCCTGCTGTGTCCCTCAACAGCGTATATGTCGTTAACTGTATGGTTCCAAATTTGCATTCTTCTAGAATGCATCTCCCCCATGTAGTCTCTTAAACAGAAAGGCACCATGTTGGTGATAGGCTTGGATGATCAGGTCATTCTCTGAGTCAGTAAAGGGGGGGGGGTTACAGGGATTGGGATGCTTGGGCACCATAGTCCTAAGTGACACAAAATAGAAAAGGAGACTATGCATAAATATCACATAAATAAAAGTCCTGCTTAGATGTAACACATATTTGTTTTTCAATATTACCCACTGGAGAAAAAAACTCAGTTATTTAAATATAAAAAAATGTTATGTGGTTGCAACATATCACAGTCACACACAAACCAAGGTTTGATCTAAAACAAGGACTAACAATAGTAAAGCAAACCTCTGCAAAAATGTTTTGGTTGTGCCAACACAGACATGCAACTTGGCTTCCTTTTCCCCAAAAACAAAAGACAAATTAAATTTTGTACCAAACAAGGAATAACACATCAGTTAGTTGTTATAAGTGCTTTTAAAGAAACTGTCCCAAAAAACATGTGTACACATTTATCCCAGAACAGTCATTTTTATGCAATAGCCAGTCACCTCTACGGGTGCCCAGCACTCCTGTAGATGTCAATATGGGTCATCCTAAAAGTCTAACCCCCTGTTTTATTGACAATATAGGACACCTACATTTCACTAAAGTAAAACAGAAGAGTGTAAAGAGAAACGGTTGCAACAGTGTGATTAAAGTTAATAAGGCCATGTATCTGAAAAAGTAAAATACCCTGACAAAAATACCTATGCCATCAGTAAACTTCTAAGAAGTGCATATAGATAAGCATTGCATTTGTTAATGTATATATATATATATATATATATATATATATATGGTTCCACTTGAAACCGTCGAATTACCACATCATCAAACCTTAAAACATCGAGACCAGAATGTCGCAAACTGAGACCATCGAAAACTGACATCATCGAGACACATAACATTGAATATGTTTTGATACTTGGATTGTTGTATTTAGGCATGTTTGCACACTTAACATGTAGGGAACGTGTTTTTGATGTTACACGTCTCGATGTCAGTTTTCAATGGTCTCAGTTTGCAACGTTCTGGTCTCGATGTTTTAAGGTTTGATGATGTGGTAATTCGATGGTTTCAAGTGGAACCATATATATATATATATATATATATATATATATATATATATATATATATATATTTTTTTTTTTTTTTTCCCTAGTTACATGTGAGCAAATCCAGTATATAATTGCAAAATGCAGTCATACCTTATCAAGATCAGTAGTCATCTGTTCAGATAAATCCAAAGTAATAGCAACAATCTTCTTCTGTCTTATCCATATAAACAAGTCTCCTCACCTTCAGGTTCCCTAGCTACACTGTTACCTTTTTATAGTGTAGATTTAAGCCTGTGAGGATGATGAAGATGCAAATGAGGTGTTAACTAATTAAAATTGCTGAATGCTAAATTCTTGGGTCTGTGTAGCAGATATAAGCATAGTGCAGGCACTCACTCAGTGTTTGTTGCTAATGGATTGCAACTGTGAATGATTACTAATAGGGCGGAGGAAAACACAACAGCAGTTTAGACTCTCTTACCTCCAGTGGGCATGTCAGCCAGGTCACACTTACACAGTGTAAAAGTAATTGTATTAAGGTTTTAAATGTAAGTAAGCAGCACACATTTCACATTTTCTGTTCAGTAATATCCAAACTCTCCTGTACTTCTTGAAAACTGTACATTATTCCCATTTAATGTTCTCATACGTTTTAAGGACAATGACAGAAAATATCTTACAGACTGCATGCCTCAGATTACTGCTCAGATAGAAGCAGAATGAACATGATACAAAGATAACACAGAGCTGCATTTCTGCAAATAAAATTTAAATGATTGTGTGATCAGTCATGGCACTACATCTGAAATGAACACATGTACAAACAACTCAGGTGGTGGTGCTGCGGTAGCATTGTCGCCTCACAGTAAGACATTGTCCTGTTTGATTCTCAGCTAGAGCGTCTTCTGTGTGGAGACATGCATGAATGGGCGTACCTTCATTGAAGGTTGTGCATCACAGCTGGCAACTCGTCATGTAAAAATCTACTGCCAATCATTAGCAGACCGGAGTTCCACTGTGGCGACCCCTAACCGGGAAAAGCCGAAAGACACAACAACAAACTCAGACGATTGCTAGTGCCATATGTCTTGTTAATACTGTGAGTGATTTTGGATTAGCTTGTGTGCACAATAATGTTCATTCCTGCTGCAAAGCTTTTTCCTGTGGCAAAGAGGGATAAGACATCCTTACTGTGTTTTGTAGGTTCATTGGTGTGAGAGTTCAAATCCAGACATGGGTAAAAATCTTTCAGGTATACTAACATTTATTTTGTAGTGTTGTTTATTTCATATATTCTTTTTTTATTATTATCAGTGTTTACATGATGTGCAGATTAGCACAAACACAGGAAACAGATAAATACAATACATGTTATATAATGTACTTGTATGATAAACAACACACAAATACACCTATGAATCATGTGTGCAGCACATCTGCTGAACATGCTGATCCATACAGTATGTGCTATCTGTAGATGATGGTTCAACTCCCACATGTGTCCTTTAAGGATGAAACCTAAGAAACACTGCCCACAAGGATAAAACAAGTTTAGCTTTGCTTCTTGCATTTGCCAGTTGCTTAACTTCACTCAAATCTGGACTAATGGCCTACACAATAAGCAGACAGAATACCTGCAGACAGGATACAGATATTCTTGATTTCAAAAAGGATATAGTGTTGCATCTTTTGCTTTACATTGTACAAGCCTGCTAGGTGGCACTGTGTGTTGCATAGCAACCTCCTCAAACACCTGTAGGTCTAGAATACCTACAGATAGGATGCAGGCAATAGACAATTTCAAAATGGATATATTCTATCAAGTAATTTGGCAGTGTGCAAATGCAGTAAGTGTCATTGCTTGGCAGTTAACAAACAGAAACTAATAATTAATATGAAAATATCCAGATGTATTTTAACTATTCCTGTAGCAGCAGGTGTAAGTGTAGGGCATACCTCTCAACTGTGCAGATTTTTGCAGAATGTCCAGATTTTTGACTCATATTTTTGGTCTGTTACTCATAACGTTGTGTTTTTCTAGCAAATCATTACTAAGTCTTTGAGGACTGAAGTCAGAAAATAATGACAGACATATGATATTCAGACTTCATGCCCTTCAGAAAATTCATGCTAACGCAAAACCTGTTATTCTATCAACTTGCCAAGTTTGTAAGAGCAATGTTTAACAAATGTCCCCATTTGTGGGCCTTTGTTCCCCCATTAGTTATGGCTTTGTCCAGATTTTCTGCTCTGAGAGGCTGACAGCTATGGTGTAGGGCTGCAATACAGATGATCCTGGGTTCTAATACAGCAAATTCCAAATATTTGTACTGTTGTTCCATTTTACTTTATATTAAAATTCACATGAAAAACTATTACCTACTCCCAATGTTATTAAGGGTTGTACACTCAATTTTAATAAACACATACAAAATTAAACATAATTATAAATAATAAGTATATATGGCAGTGGTGCTCATATGGATTACTTGTGTGACAGAGGGTATACTGACTATTGTGCTTCTGTAATTATAATTGTGTTCTCTGGCCTTAGATGTCCTTCAGATTTCAGTAATACTCACACAACCATAAATGTAAAAAAACAGGACCTTATCAGGTCACACATATACATAGTTAACCCCTCAGTCTGTCATTTGTACATATAATTCATGAGTATGTCTCAGAAGCACTTCTTCTGTGGCAAGGATGAAAAATTACCACTATAGAAGAAAATGTTTTCTCTCTTATGCATAGGTTTGAATCCCACATTGTAAAAATTAAATTTATCAGTGTGTAATGCCACACAAAAAATTGGTCAGGTCATAACATTTATGCCCCCAATACATGTCTGCAAAGTTAAATCATCTAACATTTATAGCAGCAAACAACAAGGAAATCATTCTTAACTATTGCTGTTTTCCCTGGTCAAACATATCTGCTGGTAGAAGGTAAGGTGCTTAATTTAGGGCACAGAGGTGGGGTGTTGAGGAGTCCAGAATATTCACTGGACGCCTTGTAAAAGCACCACAGTTGAAGGCTCTTGTAGGAGGTCTATACTGGCTCCCAGTACAAGTCTGAGACATAGAATTGTCTGGCCAAGTCTGTCTCCAGTACAACTGGCATTCCACGCACTTGAAAACAGTGTAGGCATCATTTTCATAACATGAAAATGTGCAAAATGAATACACTCAACCAGTGGCTGGATGAGTTCAGGACTGCTGACATCCCACAGTTGTGTAAGTATCCAGATACACAGAATTAAAACTAGACAGACAGCTGTATATATACAAGACTGGTATGCTTAAAGTTGTTCTCTTCTTCTCTTCTTTTTATTACACAGACAACCAAGAGATTATGGTGAACAGAGATGCCCATGCTGAGCATCTAGAGAGACTGAAGGAAGCAAGGGATATATATATATGCATAACAACAGAGCTATTACTTTAACTTAAGTTTTGCTGTTCTATACAGATGTGGCAGAGTAAGCATGCATATCCTGACTATAAAAGCAAGCATGCATGCTTCAGTCTGTAGGACAAGCCAACAGTAGGAGTCAAGTCTAATACTATAGTCAGACATTGTGGCTTAAAATACAAGTAACAAATATACAGTAAAATCCTTTCAAAATATTTTCAACACAAGTTGCATAAATGCCCTGCTGTTAACTTAATCTGTATAATTGGACCAAGCATATGTGCAATATAGGCACATTGCAAGGATTAGCTTGAGCAATCCTTACTTATGCTTTGCAATTGTTAAGAAGTATACTTAAATGTAAAAGCAGAGATAAAATACTTTATTATTGTGATAATGAATTGCATGACACATGATGTTACTAATTATATCTCTTTTTTTTCTCTTACCCCAACCCTTATGTCTCTTTTTTTTCTATGTGTTGTCAAAACATTTCCATGCCATACATCTCTGACAAGTCACAAAATGCTTTACAGCACAGGGAGGTAGGCTCAGCCCCATGGCTTAGCCTGCCCCCACTCCACCAGCTCCTGCACCGATGCCCAGCACATCCAGGAACTAACCTGATGGCACTGCCTCTGCTGCTCCTGCACTACCTGCGCCCTTTACATCAGTCAGCACTACCCTGGCAGCTGGTGCTGTTGTACCTGCTGGGAGTAGTGGTGGAGGTGGGGATATTACCACCCACCAGGAGATGCCAGGGTTGGTGCATAGGGACATGCACAGCAATACTGGTGCAAGCCTACACCAGATGGAGAAGCTGGTCTCACTTATGATATATAGGAGGAAGATGTCAAGCACTCCAACAGCCAGCAGAGTAAGGGAACAGTGATGACAGTCCTGCAGGTGAGGACAAGAGTCTCACTGCCCCCATATTTGATGGGCATGGGTATCTGTTCTCTCCTTCCTAACCCCATTCATGGTGTCCCCCAAACTTTTGTGTCCCTCACCATCCCTGTGTCTTGTCTTGTCTTGTTTGTCCTGTTTGTTTGCATCTGCTTCCTCACCTACCCTACTTACCTATCCCAGAAATACCTAAGCCCCTTACCCAACATTCCTCTCTTACTGAAGTAAAAAAAGGCACATATCCCACAAAAAAAATCCTTCCATGCATAGCTCTCCACTTTGCACATGTCTCTTCTTGACACATTTTGTTCTAATTGGCTGTACAATATGATTGTATTGTTTTGCCCCTCTTTGTTGAGGTGACAATCCAAATTCAGCTAATATTCTAAACCTATTTGCATTTTAGACTGTTGAAGAAGTGGATAGTTATGTTTTTATCTCCCTCCCTCCTGCACATTCCTATATTGCTTTCTCTTTGTTCTTCCCCCTGCTTGCCCCCCATTTCACCATCTTCCTATCTACCCCATTTTAATAGGTCAAAAAAATAGAATCACATACAACACACATAAGTAAAAGCAATGGAGCCCATCACTTTTTGGCCTCTGTGTTTGTGTGGAGTTTGGCATCCCACACCAATGCAGAGTAATGGTGAACAGCTCTTCATTGGTGTGGTTACCTCTGCAGAGTGGCCCTTAAATATGCTGTGCTAAGGTAACATACAGTGAAAGTAGAATAAAGAATTATTTAATTGCAGAATTCATACATATTTAAAACTATTACATACACCTGGATTCGAACCTTGTATCATCTGGGCTACAAAAGAAATTTGTCAGTGCATTTATACCTGCTGCCATGGAGTCAGTTAGGCAGCAGGTGTGTTCCTTACACTCAGTACGATACACACTGCTGACTGCTGCTCCTCTCCACTTAACGTATGTGTACAGAGGTAAGCAAACCAATAGAACTGGGTATCTTGCATGTGCAAACACTTTTTCATCGATCACGCAAACCTGCTGCTCGGCATTGTGCTATTGAAAATGCACAATAGCATGTATTACTTATGTTTACTGCCTGTTTAGTCTTTGTCCCATGTAAGTACATATAAAAACACAAACATAGGGAAGCCACTTTTTAAGAAAAGAACACATATTTGCACTGCAGCCATCTGTTACCTGCACCCATGCACTTGAAACTTGGTCTCTCAGTACTTTTTCACAAATATATCAAAAACACTACAGAATTAAATAAAAAAGGTTTCTTTATACTGAGAACACAGATTCAGATTTTCCAATACTTGTAGTAATGTGGACAGCTGTTTGGAAATGCTTTCCAAAGCTGTCTTCTTAAGGTATACCTGCACATTGGAAACACTGCACTTTGCACACTCATCAATCTAGTAACATGCATATTTTTAATATCTTGACAATTGTACATGGCTAGCTCTCCATTTCTGACAGGCCTACCAACATCTGAGTACAATGCACCAATAACTGAGTACAATGCATTCTTTTTCATGTACCTCCCTAAACATCTTCCAGAGATGCATAACTCAAATGTACCATATTTGCCACACTGAGCTTCCACACATCTTATTGGTCATACCTAAGTATTCTTTTTGTTGCATAAACATTAGTGTCTGATGGTGCAGAACCCAAATCAAAGTGTTATACCAGATGCATGTTTGATACGTGTTCTGGTGATGCACACAGTACATACATAGCTGATTGACAACATTGATGGCATGGGTTACATTTGTGACAGTGTGGATTGCGCCATATATATGCCATGCACACCGGTCAACTAGCCTGGATTGACCATAATCTCATATACAGGTATAGCAGTGTCCCTCCTAACATCTCCAGCAGATGTTAAAGTTTCAGGACAGTGTGCTTGACTTCCCTCATAGATTGCTGTTAACTTACAATAGTTGTACAATTGTGTTCACTCAGAACCATCTGTGATCACTCACAATCACATATGTTATGTCAGAGACATGGGATTACTGGTGGGATTATTCTGGTATTGTCCATGACTGTGTGTGCTTCTAGTGTTGTCCATGAGCCTGTTACTATGTGTCCCACTTGGTTGAGACCCCTGTTGATATTACAGTCATATTCAGACAACTAATTTTGCACAGCTTCATAATAGACACCTAACCCCTATTGTATATATCATTCCTTATATATATATATATATATATATATATATATATATATATATATATATATATATATATATCCTGTCCATTGTTCATGTGAGGATACTTATATCACAAAGAATCTTCTCCATTGTTATGTCACCTTGTGTGATAGTTACATAATATACATTCACTCTGCAGTCCATACTGTATCATGTTGATATGTGATTAGTGTTCATGCTACAACTGTCTTCATTGACATGCCCTCATCTGTTGTACCTTAGGTTGTTTCACCTGTCCTCTTTCCTGTGTTCATTCCTACAATTCATCTGTGTGTCTCTATTCAATACACACACTTCCCCTGACGGTTTATTTTTAATGGCAGTGTATGTACAGTTACGGATCATTTAAGCAACTTTTGTTCAGTATGCCTGACACAGGTTTCCACAATATTTTGCAGTGTATTCACTTTTATATAATGTGTTTGAACTATATACATTGTTTTATTCATGACCCTGGTAATCATTTTGGCATTATGTGCAAACACACTGCGCAAGTTTACCCATATGTAAACAGGTTTACATGTCTGCTGCTGTCTGTATTGCTTTACAAGGTTTCCTGGCCAGCAACAATATTGCTAGCCATGAAACCATGTTTGTATATATTTAAATGCGGCATGAGGCGTGAATATATAATTAGTGCTGTTGCTCACCACACAAACATGTAGACTACATGTAGCCTTCATGCTAAGGCTACCCAGAGTTTATTGAATTCCCAGGATTACTCTTTCTTTGCAGGACTAGTGTATATTTGTGTTACATGAATTGGAATACCTTACTGTGCCCATTTTTATCACAATCAGACATGTGGTGCACACACTGTCAATATAGTGGTCATAGTTAATGAGTACGGATATTGGTGGAGTATAATAACAGCATTTTGTGTGGCCCGCTATGGTTGAAATGCTTTGAAATGGGTACATTTGTCATTATTGTTAATACATTTTGTTTCACTGCTTACTGAAACATATTCCAGACTACAAAGTTAAAACACAGTCTAACAGGGTCTATATCAGAAGATCAAAGTTTCAGAACTTTGAATCTGATATGGTCAACACCATATGATCGAAGTCTTGAAACTTTGTATCCTTTAATGGAGATCTCCATACAGGGTGGAAAGGGATTTTCCTTTTCTGCACTGTAGTGTGATCTCAGAGTTGGTATATTTAAGTAGCAGGGGTGTGGGGTGCAGTGGGGCTTGCCCCCCTGCTTATAGCATTTAAATGGTTTGTTTTTGTAGCTTGTTGTGTTTTATTACATTTTTGATGTTTCAAGACTTCGATTATATGGTGTCGACCATATCAGATTTGAAGTTTTGAAACTTCGATAATGTACTATAGACCCATCTAACAAATATTGCTGTAGTAAACATAAACAAAATTCTAATTTAAAACAGTCGAGAGGGTGAATCCAAAAGAATGTATGCATTCGTGTATGGTCCTGCAAATGTGTGCTGGGGGTGGGGCATGGTTTTAAATCAGCCTGTGACCCAAGGTACATTTAAACTATCATTGATTCTGGTCAACAACTAGACCATGAGTAAGTTCTTAATCTGTTAGCATAATGTATACCTTTTGCACGTCTATGTGCCATGCAGAAGCCAGCTATTTAAGCTAGTGTTTTCATCATTAATTGGAAGGCAGGTAGACAGTATAAACTGAACAGAGTTTTACATTGTGACAATGGAAATTTATAACATTGACCTTTCTACCACTGGATGAGTCTTAGTAAATGTAGTCTATCAGAGTTAAGACTATAAAGATCATTATGTTTGTCTTTTAAGTAAGGGTTTAGTGCCCTTTTATTTTGCATACTGTGTGACACTTACCAAGTCATATAGCCAGCTCAGTGCTTCTGGAATAACATATTATACAAATTGTACCTTCAAGTAAATAAATAATTATATTCTAGGCATCCTGCTACAGTTCCATCAGCAGCAATGCTATAGGCCCCTCCATAATCTCTATCAGAGTTTAGGTGTATGTTTTGAGTATTACAGGCTTCCTAATTTCAAAAGCCTGAATGGTACCATTTTGCTGGATTATATTATTTGTTAGAGACACTGAGTTATGGTTCTCAAATGAATAAAATTTAAATCTTTATGAAATGAATGTTGGAAAAAGCCATGGTGGTACAGCGGTATCGTTGGTGCCTCATAGCAAGAGGTTCTCCTGTTCGATTCTCGGCTGGAGTGCCTTCTGTGTGGAGTCTGCATGTCCTCCCCACGGTCAAGTGGCCTCCGAAAGACATGCGTGAATGGGCTTGCCTTCACTGAAGGTTGGACGTCAGGCTGGCAACTAGGCACCATAAAAATCTACTAGCAATCATTAGCGGACCGGAGTTCCGCTGTGGCGACCCCTAACTGGGAAAAGCCGAAAAGACAAACATGAAATGAACATTGGAAGTTACATTTATAAATTTTAAGTGTAGTTTCTAGTTATTACTGTGACTTCATTATAATTTTTAGTGCCCCTCTTCTCTCTCTCTCTCTCTCTCTCCACAAACACACACATATAAATAAATACACACACTCATATCTATATCTAATTAAAGCATTAAAACAAGGTAACAATATCATATGTAGTGAATATGCGAAGAAGTACAGCTTGTAGTTAATGACTGCTCTGCCCTAAAACACCAAATTGTATGAAAATAATATGTTTTTCAATACCCAAAGAGTCTAAATTTGAGATTTACTGACATTTTCCCTGGAAAATGGAAAATTCTTGCTCTTGCTGTTTACATAACCTGCCACCTGGACTTTGCCTCCAAGGTCAGTGCATGACAATCTGCAGTGCAGTGTCACAATGTCCATATGGTTTAGATGTTACAATCAGTATGTTGGAACTGTTCTTCATGAGGTGTCAACAAATATTATTTATTTATATTTATTTATTCCAGTTTGGTGACCGGGGAGGTCCACTGGTCTCGAGAGCCCATTTCCAGTGGAGAAAAGCTCCACAATACAAAGTTACATTACATACAGAATTACAAGAAAAATATTTGCATTGCAATCAACAGGTAGTATAACAATCAACAGGTAGTATCACAGTCAAAACAGGTATCATTTAGTAAAGACAGCAAAACTATTCAAGATTTTTCAAGAGAAAGACAGGCATACAGCATAATAGCTGGATGTTACTGTTTAGTTACATTTATAATCTAAGTATATGAGAGAAATTAGGAGGGTATGAAGATTAGCCAGGAGAGAAGGAGGAGCAGAGTTTGGGAGGTATGAGTTAAAGAGTGCAGTTGCATTTCCTGTGACGAAACAGGTAAGAATGAAGTTGTGTTTTGAAGGTGTGTGGATTGTCACAGGTCCTCAGAGTAGAGGGCAGGACATTCCATTTTTTGGCTAGGGAAAAGGAGAGTAGACGCTGACCAGCTGGGCACTTGGGTTTTTGGATGATTATAAGGTTTTGGTGAGTAGATCTAAAGGGTCTAAGGGGGGTATATTGTTGTAGGATATTAGATAATGCAGGGCAGTTAGTACGTTGGAATAATAATTTGTGGGCTGTGACAATTTGGAGGAAGTTAAGTTGAGTAGGGAGTCCAAGCCAATTTAAAGAGTGTAGGGAGGTGCAGTGATGGGAGGAGGATTTTGCTTTTCCTTTTATGCAAATATATGACCCCTTGTGCAAAACCGGGAAAGGGGGTTGTGGATGTATATACGGATAGATATTGCTGTGCTGTTTTTGTTACAGAAATGTAGGTTTAATGTTAAAATACTTTTTTTAACCCATTAAACCATTATCCACCTATTAGATTTATGAGAATTATGGAGTTGTGAAACATGGAAATGTGCCAGAAAATATATTTTTGCACATGATCTTCATCATGTAAAATAAACAAAGAAAGATATAACAAATGTTAGTTGCCATGTTAGAAGTAATAATCATATTTTAGAGGCCTTATTGAGGAAGGAAAGCAGATCACAATATAAAGTGTGTTTTGGCACAGTTAAAACATGAAAGATAAGTAGGGATGAAACATAGGTTCATAGGTTCATACTAGGCTATCTGCCCTAGGGCATTTATAAGCCTAGCCAGAGTGTGTTTGGCTTTCGCCACCCATTTTAAATGAATTTTGCTATGCCCTTTTTCGAGGTTAGTATACTGTGCCTCTGTCTAACAATGACACAGAAGTGATACCCGGGGTAAACCTACTATCTCCCATCCACTCATCAAGATTCCTCTGTAAAGGATTCTGCGGTCTGGACCATATTTTCCACAGGCCCGGGGGCTTTGAAGGATTCCACCTCGGTTTTGAAGAGTGTGAAATTTGCTTTAGAGAAGTTTTTCACTGTGGTTTTCTGGGCAGGGGCTGCGGTCGGGATGTGAATATCTAGTGAGATTAGTTTATGGTCTGATCTTACCAGTGAGGGATACACTTCTGGTCTGGAGCATAGAGTCCCCATGTTGGTGATGATCAGGTCCAGTATGTTTTCCCCTCTTGTGGGAGTGGCAACAAGTTGTTCCATAGCATTTGAGTTTATAAATTCTAGGAACCTTTGGGCTAGGTTGTTGGAGCTAGAGTAATGCTCCCAGTCTATGTTAGGGTAGTTGAAGTCACCCAATATAATGGTGTTTGGAGAGACCTTCATATTTTTCAGTGTTCTCAGGAAGGCCGAGTGGTGTTCCTGGGTTTAGGAGGGTGGTCTGTAGCAGGCTATAAACTGGAAGGCAGTTTTACCCACTGTTAGTTGCACATGGATAGTCTCTGATGCTTCATGCTGTGCCACCAACCTCGAGGTGTGGGAATCTTTGATGAATATTGATACTCCCCCCCCCCTTTTGTGGTTCGGTCCAAGTTTTGGGGCCAAAAAACATGGTATGAGGTATAACCTGGTAGTGCTGGGGTGCTCTCAGGAGCCTTGAACCAGGTTTCTGTTACTGCACAGATATCGATGTTCTCCATGCTAAGGAGAGTTTTGAGTGCGTGCATCTTGAGGTTTAGACTTCTGGCATTGAGTAGCATTACTCTTAGTTTCTTATCCCTTGTGATACCTATGGAGGTGGCTTTGTCTTTTGAGCCTTGCCTAAAAAAGGCACTATGGGGGTGGCAAGAGCCTTTGCCAATATCCGAAAGCCCAGGGGTAACAGGTGCAAGCCATCCCTAGCGAAGCATCGTGGCTTGTCGAGCATGTCATCCCAGGCAGACAGGCATTGGATCCCCTTTGAATGACACCAATACTTAAGCCAATTGTTGAAATTGATCATCTTGTCTTCATATTGTGCCATCATTCTTGGTGAGGGTAAGATGCTACTCAAGGTCAGGGTCATACCGGCCTGGGCTACATGCTCAGAGAGCTCCTGTATGTCTTTTTTCATGTAGTCCAGGGAGGTACGTCTCAGGTCATTCACACCAGCATGGACAATGACTGAGTCATATTTGTACTTGCCTTGGAGTGACCTGAGTGCTTGTGTTATGTGGTGGATCCTAGCGTCCGACAGGCAGCTCACTGTGACCTTCTCCTTGTTCAGCCTGGTGAGCGGGACGTCAGTGTGCCTGATGATAGAGTCAACTATTACAAGTGTATCAGGTGTGTTGTTTAGCCTTAAGGGCTGTGACTGTTTGGCACACTGGCTTTGTGAGCTATGTGTTGCACGTGTTTTGTTTTGGGGTAGCGGTTGCTTGAGTGTCTGCTTTGGAGGTCTCTGCTGCTTAGGCAGATTTTTATTTAGAGCCTCCGAGTATGTTTT
Source organism: Protopterus annectens (assembly GCF_019279795.1). NCBI lineage: Eukaryota > Metazoa > Chordata > Ceratodontiformes > Protopteridae > Protopterus > Protopterus annectens. Next base: position 1,379,695,603 of record NC_056737.1, read on the forward strand.
TGTGTGTTTATGTGTTTGGTTTGCTGTCATGGTAGGTCTATGTGAGACTGGAATTATAGTGAGTGTAATTTCCTTCTCCTCCTGACTGGTTACGCCAGTACTGAGTTCAGAGAGCTTAGCCTCCAGTTTGGCTATATGGTTGCATCTCTCACATGTGTTGGAATTTGTTGGGAGGAGGAGAGGGTTGTCTGTGTACATGAGGCAGTTGTAACATTGCCCCAAGATTCCCAGATTCACCAGCTGGACCGGAGAGGAGATTGACAACTGACCTTTGGACATGCTAGAATAGTACTGGGAATTCCTTTATAATTGAAAAAAAGGGCCAATGGGGAACAAAGTACTCAAGGGGAGTTTGTGAGGGTGTAGTGCTTTTAATTTTTTAGTGCTGACTTATATAATTGCTTTAGTGAGCAAGTGCCAGGCTTTAGAGTGGGAATAGGATGTTTATTATGAGAACTAGATCAGTTCTAAGGGAAAAAGTGAAGAACAGACTTTGAGGAGCCGAGAATGGTTTAAACCCAATTAAGCAGTGCTGCCCGATGCTGCGCTATGCGCAAAATCGCACAAAGCCACGCTAAAGCGGGTTTTATACAGGGGGACTTGAAAGAGCTAGAAATTGGCCCAAAACGGCCAATAGACTACCAGAGTCTTGTGCTGGGAACACTCCTCCAGGGATAGATAGGCTGCTCCAAGCTCCCCACTGCCACTGGTGAACAAAGAAGCCTCCCTTTATCCAAGAAAGGAAATGGGCAACACAGGAACTTTCCAAAAGTCCAGAATACAGCAAAGCCTGTATTTGGACTACTCTAGGTCAGGAAAGACGGGAAACAAGGATAATTTTTTTTTTTTTTTTTGCAACAAACAGCAGGAAAATGCAATAAATATGTAACCCAGGCTAGCACACTTGAGTGTGTAGCCTCAACAGGTAAAAGCAACAAACAGGACAAACTTTAAAAGTGCAGGTGCAAAAACAACTTTAAACAGTTTAAAAGCAATTCTTGTCAGGATTATAAAGCACAAGGGTCAGCAGAAACATTCTGTCAAAAGGAAATGTGGTTATTGCAGCACATAGCAGATGGTGGCATCCATTATTAATTTTTGACAAAACAGCAAAAATAAAAAAAAAATGCATTTTATCTCATCCCACTCAGTAAAAGTGACTACAATTTCTTAATAGGTTATTAATGCAAAAATGTCCATGCTGTAATGTTTTATGCTGTTAAAATTGAGTAGGTATTGTGGAATTCAATGCATATATGCATATTACTTTGCAGATGTTGCTACTCTTTATTTTATGAATACTATTATTTTTCCATCCAGATTTATGTACTCCATAACAGAGGTTGTACAATTTATTACTTGTTCGTATTTATTCTCAGCCAGCTTGTATGCTCTCTCTTTTTATATTTTCCCTACCATATATGTTATTAAGAGTAGCAGGTTAAACACCAATGTCTTACAGGTAATTCTGACGGCATAAACTGCTACCTTGATGAGCATGGGGTCTTATTGACATTATGTATTATGTGTAATTTGAAATACAGGCCTCTTCCTTCCAGCCAGCATGCAACCAGAAAATATTTATACAGTATCTGGGGAGTTACCAAAAATGATATTTTATCAAAAATTATTTACTTTAGATGAAAATCCTCAAGCTTTACAGCCAATAGTTGCTTCAAATTGAAACACAGTTATATGCCAGTTTGGTGGTACTTAGATGGAAGGTCTGCACAGATCACTTTGGATTCTAGCTAGAAGGACACCGGATTTTACTCTTCATAGGGTAGACTCAAATATAAATACAACATTGTGGGCATCACAAAAAGAGAGATTCAGGAATGTACATTGTTATCTCTCCCCTCTTGGTATTTTGCTGAGTTATGTTTCCAGTTATTACATTCTGTCCAGGTTTCCTCCCTTACTTGCCTAGCATCTGCACGATAGTGTGAAGGTAAATTAAATGCCTCAGTCAATTGCACTTTCCATTTGACTGATACATTTTAATTACCTTCATTTTGTTTAACTTTCTTAATCCTTGTCACTGAGATTTGACACACTATATAAAATGTTTTGTTTTTAGAGACAAACCCAGAATTTTGGTCTGAATAATTTACATATTTGGAGCTGTACAACAGATAACTACAGGGTGGATAAACCTGGTCCATGTGTGCAGTATGTAACCTGTTTATAATTCTTTACTCCAACTTTTTTCCTACTCTACCAGATTTAGGACAGTTTAATGTGCCAATTGGAGTCATTTACTGCTTAGCAAGAAATGGTAGGTTAGGCAAAAAGTTTAGTGTCATAGCATATTATAATGCTGCTTATCTTGTCTGTCAGTATAACAGTAGTACTTCTGTTACAAAGACTTTAACTTGTCTTTTGAAGGAACATATCTCAGGTGCAATCAAATTTGATCTAAATGCACATTATCTTTCAATGAAATGTGCTTGTAACTTCTGAATGTTGACTAAAAACTGGGCCTCGTCATCTGTAATTACTGATAGGGCTTCTAATTGATAATAAAAACAGTAAAACAGCCAGATGCGTGACATGCTTCCTTCCCATACCTTTAGTAAATAAAGGCTTGCTAACATACTAAAAAGCCAAATAGCCCCAGCATTGTACAGACTTAAGATATACCATTTTCTATATTGTATTCATTGTCGACTTTGTGCACCTGTTAGATATACCTGCATCTTTTCAGGGAGCAAACTAGGAGAAAATTACCTATGCATATGCAAATGGAGACTGACAGTGTCAAACTCTGGATTGCATCATAAAGCTTATTAATAGTTTATAGCCTTAAATCTTTAGGCTAAACTGACAGAAGCAGCTTGTGTGTTGCTGATTTGAGACTGGTAGGGTCAGAGTGTATTCACCAGAACCGTTCTTTCTGAGTACATTGTATGGCTTGAAAGAACAGAAATGCAAGGAAATCCCTGGAGTATTTGTCTATAATGCAGAAAGCAGGAAAAAAGACAATAGGATGGAAAGTTAAAGCACAGAAAGTGAAACAATATGAATAAGTCCAAGAGTTCTGTATATTTTTCTGCCATTAGTCCATGTAATGACTTCTTTACATTTGCTTGCAACAGCATTGATCAGTGTACTTGCTTTGGCATGCAGACTGCTTTATAGCACTCCTCGTATTTTATACTCTCACAGATGCCCATCTGTTGTCAAATTCCACTGAATTTTACTCTTGTTTTATTATATTTTGTATCAATTTCATACAGAAAGAAATTACTATGATAAAACACAGGTCATGCAAAAAAAATTAATAATCAAATTTGTGTATCACTAGGCAAAATTATTTAACTGCAGACATTTGTTGACTTATTTTCTGTGAGAAAAGTTGGCTGATCACTGCTTAACAAGAATTATTCTAGCATGTGTTTTCCTATGCTAACAAGTGGTAGTTGCAAAATTAGAAGTAATAACCACATTTTAGAGACCATATCGAGAAAGAAAAGTAGATCACAATATAAAATGTATATTGGCAGAGTCAAAAGATAAAGAAAGATAAGTGAGGATTAAAGGAATTAAATAATATCAGCAAGTATTGTCTGGATTATAAAGAACAAGGCACAGCAAAGAACATTCACTCACAAGGAAAATGTGGTTACAACAGCACATAGCAGATTATAGCATTCATTAATCACTTTTGGTAAAACAGCAAAAAAAGCATTGTTTTCTTATATCACTCACTAAAATTTCTTAATAGCGATATTTTTTTCCAACAAACATCTTTATTAAATTTTCACACGACACAGGCAATCTTACATTTATACAAATGAAAAACAAACAACATGACACCACTTTAGTTGCAAACAGACATCATTGGAACAACTGTAGTTGCAATCATTACGCATCACTTATAATATATCCAGTCATTGTCAGTTAAGCATTATATGGCTCATTCAAATCCTGCCTCTTAAACATCATTCCTAATGCAAAAATGTACATGCTGTTATTTTTTATATAAGATCATAAACATATCGTTGCATTTACTGCATGTATGTGCATTAGCTTTACAGATGTTGATAATTTTATGCAATTGATTATTACTATTATTTTCCATTCAGATTTATGTATTCCAAAACAGAGGATTACATGTTATCATTTGTTTCCTTCATACTCTCAATAAGCTTGTTTGTTCTCCCTTTTTATATATCTATTATCAGCAGTTGTAGGACAGACAGCAGTGTTTTACAGGTAACTCTGACAGAAGGATCTGTTATCTTGACCAGCATAGGGCCTTGTTGACCCATCAGCCCAGGCTTCCTCCCTTACTTGCCTGGCATCTGCATGGGAATGTGAAGGTAAATTAAATGTCTTGGTCAAACAGTGCTTTCCATTTTTATGTATACATTTTAATTACCTTAATTTTGTTTTAAGTTACATAATCCTTGTCACTGACATGTGACTCACTACATAAAATGTTTTGTTTCCAGAGACAATCCCAGAATTTTGGTCAGGATTATTTATAGATTTAGAGCTGCACAACAAACAATTATAGATTCCATAAATCAGGTCCATATGTGCAGTATACAACCTGTTTATAAATCTTTACCTCAGCTTTTATCCCATTCTATCAGATGTTGAACATCTTATGTGCCATCTGAAGTCATGTATTATTTAACAAGAAATGGTAGGTTAGACAAACATTTCATAGCTGGTATTACTTCAGTTACAGTTTTTGTTCGGGATTGGCTGCCTCACAGGCACAAGTTATAGGTTTGAATTCTAACCTCTGGTCATTAACCAGGCTTGTAATAGTCTGCAAACTGATATCCAAGTATTTACCAATGAACTTTGTCTTTGGAAGAAACATATGTCAGATGCCAATCAAATCAACTAACTGCACATTTCTGTTTAACAAAATATGCTTGCAGCTACCTGGCTTTGATTGAAATCTAGGCCACCACAGCTGTTAAGTACTGACAGAGCTCGTATTTGACAATGACAATAGTGATGCAACTAGATGCATCATACACTTCCTTCCCTTATGTTTAGTAAAGAAAGGCTTGCTAGCATATTAAAAAGATACATAGACTGTGTATTATACAAACTGAAGATATACCATTTTCTATATTTTACTCATTTGTTAACTCTATGCACCTGTTAGACATAAACTGCATCTTTTCAGGGAACAAGTACAGAGAAGAGCCCTAAAAAATGACCTGCTGAGAGCCACTCGTATCCAAATGGGGACTGAGAGAATCAAACTCTAGACTGCACGATGAATCTTATTAGTAGCTTATAGCCTTAAATCTCTGGGCTAAACTGAAAGAGAAATTATGTTGCTGATTTGAGCAAGCTCAGCCTTTAGTAGGGTCAGAGTGTATACACCAGAATCTTTCTTTCTGAGTTTATTGTAGGTCTAGAAAGAACAGAAATGCAAGGGAATCCTTGAAAAATATGTCTATAATCCAGGAATAAGAAAATAAACACAACAGGATGTTGAGTTAAAGCATAGAAAGTGAAGAAATGTGAATAGAGTTCTATATTTTGTCTGGCATTAATCTATGTAATGAATTCTGGAAATTGATGAGAACAATGGTATATAGGCCCCTCTAGGTGTTGTGGATGTTTTCTATTTGGCAGGCACACTGCTTTATAACTACTCCTTGTATATGAATTTTTATATTCTCAGAGATGCCCATCTGTTGTCAAACTCCATTGAATGTTACTTGCTTCTTCTTATATTTTACATCAGTTTCTTACAGAAAAGAGATTACTATAATAAAGTAAAGCTCATGCAAAAAGTATTAATAATCAAATTCATGCATCAGTAGGCAAAACTATTTAACTACAGACCTTTGTTGACGTATTTTCTGGTAGCATAGTTGACAGATCATTGCTTAACAAGAATTATGCTAGAATGAAAGCACTTAAATATTTTTGCTTCTTAGCATTTCATGATTTCAGTTTCAGAACAAAAACTGGAACAAAAAGACAACACAAAAGAATCCAAATTTGCAATTAGATTCTATACTTATAAAAGCACAGTCTGTATTTTTCCTAAGTACAATGTTGTGCAGGAAAACTTATTGAAAAAAAAAAAATAATTGTTACATTTCAGATGCATGTCAATGTGCCAGAAAAAAATCCTTTCTGCTCTAGTGAGCACATAGTGTCAAGTGAGCAGCTATACTATATTCTCTTTGCTGTACACCTGCACAAAATATAGGGACATTGATGAAGCAGAAAAAAACAAATAAGGGTTAGATAAAAAAAAATGTCTGATTTTGATTATTTTCTCTGTGTGAGTCTCTAAGTTAGCATATTGAACTAACAAATACATAAATGATGAGCAGACATTGGTGCTAGCTGAAATGTTTCACTGATTACAGTTCTGGACATTAGCCTTTAGTTGAGACATGACTGAATTTAATTAAAAATCTCTCATTGATAGTTTTTTATATCATCCTGCCATCTTTGTATCTAGCATGAAATAACCATAACTCCATCTATAATATGAACTGGCAACATGTGTAAAAACAGTAAGAGCTTTTGCTAATATCTCCTGTGTACATGTTACAGGGAGCTAAAATAAATAGCTCCTTTTTACTGCAGAAGAGACAGCACATTAATATATACTGGTGCAGATCTGTGACCAGATCAATCAGGTCAGTGTTTCAGGCCATGAAATTTATCTCAGTATTCTACATTTAACTTTTAAATAAGGCTTAGAAAAAATGCAACATTTTGCTCCTGGCCAGAACTATATTTTATCATGGACAGAAATTGGCTAGTCTATAAAAATTAAATTACACCCCTTTCACTCTATGCAGTCAAGAGGAAAATCTCTAATTGCAAGACTGCACTGCCAAGGTAATGCAGATAACCATTCTTTATACATTTACATTAAAGTTAAAACTCTAAGCTCTGGGGTCTGTTATATAAATGAAAATCAATATTAGACATAAGGATTTCCATCTGTTGTGTAATGTGAATGTATATAAGAGAGTGAAGTATGAAAATTATTGGTTTGCTGATTGTAAATACTTCAGAAGCTAGATATGAAAGATAAACACTGCATATGCCATATATAAATCAGCACGAAAGGTGTACAACATATTAAAACTAAACCAAAGTTTTACCAAAATTGCCTGATATATATATATATATATATATATATATATATATATATATATATATGTATATATATATATATATATATATATATATATATATCACACTGCATAGATGATTTAAACTGATTTATAAACATTTCACTCAAGAACTGTGTCATATAATCTGCTTTGCTGCAAATAAAAGTATATAGGACAATTGCACATCTCACTGAGACTGTACAACCCACAATCAGGGGTGCTGATTTAGACATTAATTTAACTAAATTTAAAAAAAAAATCCAGTTTTACATAGTCAGATATAGGAAATAATTTCTGAGTTGCACTATATTTGTGTCATACATGAGGGGCTAACTAGAATGTTAACAGCACAACCTAATTCTTGTTCACCAGTGACATGACATCCCCATACATATTGTTACCAGTAGCTATAATCTCAGTGGATTTATAGATAGTGTTTTGGATTATAGTGGCTTCCTTGGATGAAAAGCAGAGCATTGTCCAGATTCTAAATTAAGTATATATATATCTATAGATATGTAGATATATATAGTATGCTGATGTTCCAAGTTGCAAATTACTTTAAATCACTCAACTTAAAGCATACTTTCTATATTTGTGTACTATTATACTGTGAGTATTTTAAAACTGTGCATGTAGCAAGCTCCTTTTTATTGGCGTGGTCATTATACTGCTATAAAAGAAGTGCAATTTATGAAGAAATTCCACTAAATTATAATTAAAAAATGCTTCTTCGCCATGTACTTACTAAATAAAATCCAGGCACTGCAGTTTATATACCACCAGACTAATTGTTCCTACTGCAGTTTGAATGCATGCATTTTGACTTGCACCTGTTCCTGAGTAGGTTGATAGTTTGCTACTTCAAGGTGCTGCCAACGGTGGGACTTTGTACAAAATCAGCAGGAGTACTGTCCCTAGTTACACCAAATGGCATTACAAGTGATCTCTGGCAAAGAAAAGAGACATCTGTGCATGGCCAGATGGGGTGGGCAGGAAGTGTTCTGCATCCACTCTGACACTTACCAACAGAGATCTAACTACTGCAGCAGCTTTTTCCACTTCAAAGTAATCACTCAGATGAAGGCTGTGAAGAACATTGTCCTGTTCATTACAATCTTCTCAAAGAGACTGAATCCATTTTTGAATATTTTCTACTAGTTTAATTTAAGAAAAATGTACATCAGAGTTTTTTTTCTCTATAATAACTTGGTTAATGCCACTGGTTTTCTACTTCGGGAAAGGCACTTTATTGTTGCAGTGATTTTTATTTTTTCTGGAATAACCATACTTGTTTTCCATTTGCTATTTTCGCTAATCCTTGTGATTATTTATCAGGGTTATATAGCAGAGAAAGTAAAGGTTATGAACTGTTAACAAGCATTACCGTGAAGTCTGGCTCTGACTTCCTTGAGGTTCCACATACACATTATATAACTCTGACTAAGTTATGTAGATACTGCAGTGCACTGTAAAGTAACATTAGACAGAGGAATTGTGTTAAATGGACTAACACATTAAAGTTATTAAAATAAAATATAGCTTAAAGGTAACTATTATTTTAAGATTTACTTTCAATGTATGTATGCTAATGTTCCTTATTTTTTTGTTTTAGTTTTGTTATTTAATGTGATATGGTCTGCATGCTCACTGTTATCAGTGTGTTGTTTCTAAAAATTTTCAAGACTTTTGATTATTAAATGTGATACAATCTAGATGCTTACTGTAATCTACTGCTACTATTGCTTCCTGGAATAACAGACACGCACACACACACACACACACACACACACACACACACACACACACACACACACACACACACATACATGCACACACATGCACACACGTGCACATGCACATACACACATGCCCACACAGGCGCACGCACATATATATACACATACATGCACACACATACACACATGCTCGCACACACACACACACACACACCAATATCTATATATATATATAGATATATATATATATATATATATATATATATATATATATATATATATATATATAGGTTCCTATCACTTCGTCGACAGTTCATTTCACTGACAGTTCATTTCGTCGACAGTTCATTTAATCGACAAGCATTTTAGGTGGGGGCTTTGCCCACCACACCCCCCAATGTGGGGGGCTGTGCCCCCCACACCCCTCCTAACTATATATATATATATATCAACTCCAGGGTCCCACAACATTGGGGAAGGGGGCAAATGCTTGTTGATGAAATGAACTGTCGACGAAATGAACTGTCAGTGAAATAAACTGTCGACGAAGTGATAGGAACCCATATATATATATATATATATATATATATATATATATATATATATGTGTCTACTTCATTTCATTGAAAACTAATTTCACTGAAAGTCAGTTTCCTACAACCAATTCACTGAAAGCTCACTTCACTGAAAACTCATTTCACTGAAACGCATTTCTTTGAAAGTTATATATGGCCTTTTCCCCACTGTAGTGTGATCCTGCAGTTAGTATATAAAGTGGGTCTATATTATATCATCAAACGCTTAAAAAGCGAATGCTGATTGATCGACCTAATTTAAACGAAAGCTTACAATCTTGAACTGTCAGATCAGGGAAAAAAATCGCTAATCCAAAACACATGCACACAACACAAGCACACCAAACAAACAGAAATCCACACACATACACCTAAAATCTGATACCTAACCCTACACTAAACTATGCACACACCACTAACTACCCACTTACCTTAACCCAAACCCTAACCCTAAGGTCTGTCACTATCGCACACTCACCTCACTCGCTCCCTAACCCTAACTCACTTAAATCCACCCTAACCCTCACGTCCACTTGATCGCACACACACCTAACCCGAGCCCTAACCTTAACTCACCTAAATCACCCTAACACTCACATCTACACAATCGCACACTTACCTGAATCCAACCGGTAACTTTCCACCATAACACTGAAAATACCAAAGCAACAGAAATGGACAACCGAATTCTTTCCCTAGGAAAAAATTTGAGTTTCTGCTGCTTCGATATTTTGCAGTTTCGCGAAAATAAGTTCGATCAATCAGCGTTCGCTTTTTTAAGTGTTCGAGGATATAATATAGACTCTATAACCAAGGGGTGTGGGGCCGTAGCCCCCACATATTGTAAACGTTTTAGAGCATACAGATGGATACTGACAAGTGCAATGAATAACTCTTCCAGAAGACAGCATATAACCAAACTATGTGGGGGACTTTGCCCCCCCCACCCCCCCCCCTTACTATACGTACTAACTCCGGGATAGCACTACAGTGGGAAATAGGCCATATATAACTTTCAATTAAATGATTTGTTTGTGAAGTGAGCTTTCAGTGAATAGGGACCAGTCATTTGAGTTTCAATGAAATGAGTTTACAATGAAACGAAATAGTGATATATATATATATATATATATATATATATATATATATATATATATATTATCTGTACGTGTGTCTGTGCACAAAGAGAAAAGTGATGGCGAAAGGGAGAAATGGAGAATTTTTGCCTTCTATATTAAATTACTACTGTGTGTTTTCCTTAACTGTGCATGGAGGTATATATGAGTCATGTCAAGAAGTTTTTCTGGCCACTGCTTATTTAAAAATAAAATCAGACTCAACCAAAACATGTTTTAAAAGGATAGTTTATCATTAATTACCTTTTGTCTAAACAATTACTTTACTTTGAAAAGCTTGGAAGTTAGTGACAACTCAAAGACACACTCAGTATTCAGAACAGTTATGGTAAATGTCATGTCTGAACAGTAAGTGCTATAAAATATTACAAATCATGTACTGCTGTGATTGGCTTCAGGTGATACATATTCAAGACATTAACTTCTTTAACCCTAGAACATATGCTTTCTAAATGAAAATGTAAAGCTTTTATAATGATGTTGCCAATCTACATGGTGTTGTTCTAAAAACTAGCAATATCAGCTATAATGGGAGCAAACACATGCCATAAACGATGTTATAAATTTCCAAAGCCGAGTGCTCTGCAGTACAATTATTATTTTTTTTTATATTCGATCTTATTTTCTTAAACTGTTTGCTGTGGGAGACGTTTAGACGGCTGACAAAAAGGGCTGCCTATAAATGCTATATGACATAAATGACTTACACTTTGGAATGAGGCATGCTTTCACAGATGACTTAAATTTAACATTAGACTATGACAGTACTGTCTGTAGCGTATTAAACATTATGCTTTTCATCATGGCAAGCATCACCTGATTAGTGCAGCCATAAAATAACAGCAAATCATATTACAGACTGCAATTTATCTAAAAAGTCAGCACTAGTAACCCCAGACAGTTTTAATAACATGATACTTATATTGCCACCGAACAATGTGTTTGTTCTCATTGCCCTTTTAAGAAAACATAGTCAGCCTATTAAAAATATCTATTCACTTTGAAGGATAAGAAAACCAATGTCGCAATGGTGTCTTAAAGCAGACACTGCCTCAGAAGTGGTATGCTTGACTAAGAATTTAAAGGAATTATGAAATTTTAACATGAATCAACAGCAGCACAAATTTGTTAAGTATGAAACTTATTGCAGAAGGTCACTTTTCTGTTTTTAGTTTGAGTCAACATTGTATAGAAAAATGTTAAACTTCACACCATACAGAAAGGCTATTACAGCATTACAAACACATTTGCACTTAAAAAAAAAACACAACCAAACAAAAAACTCTACAATGATTATGCTGGGGGTCTTTAAAAACAAAAATGAATGGTGCCCCAAGTCATCAGCCCTGAACCCATCTCATCCCATCCACAGCCAATGTTAACCATTTCTTGCACAATGGGTCAAGGTGTCATTTAAACCAATGTTCGCTCACACTGCTGGGTGGCCAGCCCTGCCTTTGTTGTTCTTCCATACCACACACATGCAGTCACACCTATGGACAGTTTTGGGTATCCAAGCTACCTACTGTATGTCTTTGGAATGTGGGAGTAAACTGGAATACCCAGAGAAAACCCACACAAACACAGAGAAGATATGCAGACTTCACACAGAAGGAACCACAGCCCATCCTGTACAAATAAAATCACTTCCAAGGTCATTTCACATTTAGAAATGGGGAATTTCCTTTACAGGGACCTTAACCAAACTCAGTGCATTTTTGATGCAAGTATATTTGAAAAAAAATATGCATTACCCTCCATGCATGTTTGACGCAAATATATTTGAAAAAATACACATTACAAACTTAACTAATTCTCTGTAACTCAATATGAATGGACTAAATTATATGCTTGAAAAGTTTGGATTTTTTAGCATATTTCTTTCTTAATCCATACCAAAAATGATACTTATATACTGTATTAATTGCTGTAAAACATTCTGTTCAAAAATGTGCAGTTTAAGGTAGAAAATCTGTAAACTTTAAGTTTTACTATGTACATGAAATTTACTTTACAAACATTAACATCTTTATCTTTGAATATTTTATGAAATATTCCTAAATAAAATAATAAAAAGATAGATACATCAAGAAGTCTCCTATTGTTTACTATCAAAACTCTGAAGCTCATTCAGTCGAAATGCGCATACAACAAATCATAACACTGAAATTCATGTATACCGAAGCCCCTAATGTCGAATCCGCATATCAATATGCAAATTTGACATTAGTCGACATGAATAACATGCAGTCCTACACTGCACTATATATCACTTTAAGATTTTGTAGGGGGGCAAGCCTCCCTGCACCCCCCACACCCCCTGCATAATATATATTCTAACTCCGAGATTGCACTACAGTTGGGGAAAAGGGTATACAATTCCTGACCCCACTGTACCGCGATCTCTAGGTCAATGACCAAACTCATGTTTGCGAATGCACTGGGCATTCGATCAAACAAACTTCACACAAGAGGTGGATTTGCAACATGGTTCGACAAAATAACATTCGACAATCCATGGTAGCTAAAATCGCCATTGGCAATTTGATTGTAAACCGTCTCATATAACACATCACAAGGAGCTACTCTTTGCAGGAAATAACCTAAAATGTTTACAAAACAGTATGACTATATCACATTTAAATGTTTTCTTATCTTGGTATGGTTGTACAACATAGACATTCAGTATAATGTGCTGTTTCTAGTGACAACTATCTACTTTTTGTCAGGTACAGTTTTCATTCTATAATAAGTATATTGTGTTTGTTATGACATTAGGTCAAAAATCTAATCATGTGAATTGAAACGGAGGTTCTTGAATTTTGGCAGAAATGTTAAAGCAAACTGAAGTAGAAAGACCCCAGATGTTCCTAACCAAAAAAGTTGCAGGTCTTATGTTCCTGAGCTACCAAGAAAGGCTGGAAGCTCTATCCCTTTATTCAGTGACTTGTAGACTTTTGAAGGGAGATCTCTGAGTCACTTGTCACACTACTAGACACCTGATTGTCCTTGACCTCCTGTTTCGAAAAAAAAGTTCAGTATATCCACCAATATTTGAACAAGGACTCTAAATCTTTGTATAGATCCCAGTGCTTTGCAAAAGTGGAATAAATGCCCCCTACATGTTAAACAGTGCAACACAATATCTTTAAACTTCCACTACATGTTAAGCAGTGCAACTCGTTATCTTTAAACTTCCACTACATGTTAAGCAGTGCAACTCGTTATCTTTAAACTTCCACTACATGTTAAGCAGTGCAACTCGTTATCTTTAAACTTCCACTACATGTTAAGCAGTGCAACTCGTTATCTTTAAACTTCCACTACATGTTAAGCAGTGCAACTCGTTATCTTTAAACTTCCACTACATGTTAAGCAGTGCAACTCGTTATCTTTAAACTTCTACTACATGTTAAGCAGTGCAATTCGTTATCTTTAAACTTCCACTACATGTTAAGCAGTGCAACTCGTTATCTTTAAACTTCCACTACATGTTAAGCAGTGCAACTCGTTATCTTTAAACTTCCACTACATGTTAAGCAGTGCAACTCCTTATCTTTAAACTTCCACTACATGTTAAGCAGTGCAACTTGTTATCTTTAAACTTCCACTACATGTTAAGCAGTGCAACTCGTTATCTTTAAACTTCCACTACATGTTAAGCAGTGCAACTCCTTATCTTTAAACTTCCACTACATGTTAAGTAGTGCAACTCCATATCTTTAAACTTCCACTACATGTTAAGCAGTGCAACTCGTTATCTTTAAACTTCCACTACATGTTAAGCAGTGCAACTCCTTATCTTTAAACTTCCACTACATGTTAAGCAGTGCAACTCGTTATCTTTAAACTTCCACTACATGTTAAGCAGTGCAACTCGTTATCTTCCTTTAAACATAAACCAAATGACCTAATGGATACCCACAAATTTATTCTGGGATTGACTGGTATGGCCTTCTTGGAGAAAGGGGGTGTTGCCTGAGGGAGGGTACTGGCAACATGTGAATGATCATGAGACTCTGTAGTCTTGGAATATTTATGAATTCCCCAGAGCCACAAAAGTCTGAGATGCAGTACCACCACACATACCTACTACTGACCCAGGTTTTGAAATTGCCCATGCCTAATCCAGAAAACAACAGCTGGAATCACATTCCAGAGAGTACTCACAAGTTGTAATGTAATGGTATCATACATGCTATATCTCTGATACCATGTGACTGAAGCTACAACACAACAGAAATAAAGGCATCAACAACAAGATATAAACCATGATGTTTATGTTACGTTCACACTATCCACTGATATCACTCCATATATACTAGTATGGAAATGGTATGATGACAGTTATAAAGGAGAAAGAAACTTTGTAGCATGCATTACAAGGATGTAGTTATAGCGGATGAACCTGAAATGAAAGAAAAGGATAAATAACTAGAGACAACAAGAGTAGATAGCTAAGGTTAAAAAAACACACACATAATCAGCACTGGAGTACATCATTTACTGAGTACAATGAATCTAAGTAGGGGGGTGTCAGCTAAGGCTGGATAAGCTAGGTAACCTAATAGGTTGCATGTGAGTTCTTGGTTATACCTTTCTTGTTCCTTGAACTTGGAATGTCTTTACACTAAAGACTTTGAATACTGGGGCACTGTAAATTAATACACAGTCTATGATATATGAATGCTCAAATGCCAAGTTCATTGTAAACTGAAATCATTGTTGGAGCAGTAGTATTTGAGGCACTTAGTATCATATGTAGCATACTCCCTGTTCAAAAACACACATTTACCATAGCTGTTCTGCTTATGTGGACTTTGAGTTGTCAACATCCTAGGTTCAATATTGGTGTGTGTGTGTGTGTGTGTGTGTGTGTGTGTGTGTGTGTGTGTGTGTGTGTGCGTGTGTATGTGTGCGTATGTGCGCGTGTGTGTGCAACGTGCGCGTGTGTTTGTGTGTGTGTGTGTGTGTGTGTGTGTTTGTGTGTGTGTATGTGCGTCTGTGTGTGCATGTGTGTGCGTGCATGTGTGCATGTGTGTGTGTGTGTGTGTGTGTGTGTGTGTGTGTGTGTGTGTGTGTGAGAGAGAGAGAGAGAGAGAGAGAGAGAGACTCACATATTCATCATCATTTCTTCCTTTACAACTAAATAAATAAATAACAGGGGCTTGGTCTAGTGATTTTACAGGGGTCTACTTTAGCTGCTCAAAAGCCAAAAACCCTGAATACAAATAGCAGGACACGTAAAGAGCGAACCGTCAATACAGTGAACGAATGAAACCGCGAAAGTGGAAATATTGAATTTGCATAGTTGGCCCATCTGTGGTATAGCTCCGTAAGGTAAGTGTGTGATAGTTATGGACCTTAGGGTTAGGGAGGGGTTAAGGAACGTGCATAGGTAGGTAGTGTATGTAAGGTTGTGTGTAGGTAATGTATGTAAGGTTTAGTGTAGGGTTTTGTTAACTGTATGTGTGTGGAATATTTAGTTTGTTTGGGTATAGCTCCGTGGGTGAAGTGTGCGGTAGTTACGGACCTTAGGGTTAGGGAGGGGTTAAGGATAGTGCATAGATAGTTGTGTATGTGGGGTTTAGCGTAGGGTTTGTAGTAGGGTTTTGGTGGTTAAATTTAGGGTTAGAAGTAAGGTTTTAGTTAGTGTATGTGTGTGTTGTTTTTAATGTGTTTGGGTAGGTAGTGTGTTGTGGGTGTTGGGTTGGCTGACTATGACAGTTCGAGGTTTGAAATTTCGCGGTTTAGTACGTTCGACGTATTTGCAGTTCGCTCTTTATGTGTCGCGCTATTTGTATTCAGGGTTTTCAGATTTTGAGAGGATAAAGTAAACTAATTTTACAGATGAACTCATGTTCTCAACTTTCAGATTTGTCAACAAGATATTATATGCTATGTTGTATGTTTAACAGTATAACATGGGTAAACTAATCAGGGTTTTATAGTACTGAAAATTTCAGTCTAGGTGTTGATTAATTTTCTTGTTTATTTTTTGCAGTTGCTGTACAGTGCTATGCTATGCCTCCTGGGGTATGGTTCACTTAAATAACATAAAAGATTTATAGAGTAGGAAGAAAAAGGGATATCTTAGCATTTATCCTCATGGATAAGATTCAATAGAGATATTAAACACAAATTCTTTTCTATGCAAATTATTATGTCCATTACATAAGAGACTCCCCATTCTCAAGACTGACACATAGTCTGGATTGTTTTAACTGGCATACAGTATATCTTAGTGGTTTTGGCTGAGAAACAAGGATGCAGCCAGGTATATTTAATGTATACAGCTATGTCTAACAGAGTTAAAAGTATGTCTACAACAATTTAGCCAGTACATGTAAGCGGACCTTTACAAAACTTGTTTAGATAGTAGAATTACTCATTTGTGAGCAAATTCTTTTAAGAATGAAAGCTGACATAACTGGAACTGATGTGGATATGCATTGTGTTTATAGTGTGTAACATACTGTAGATGTATAAATTTGTTAATGCAATATGGGCTGATGGGGCAACAGTGTTTGTTTGCAAGAACAGACTGGACGTTTCTGACTGTGCCCCTCACAGTAAGCTTGCCACTACTGCCATACTCCTATCATCAACATACTCCTACTCTTAAAACATTTTGTTACCACCATGATGCAGTTTTTCCCAGCATGCCTCAGCTGTACATTTTCTGCTCAGGCCAGAGCCATAAACCCTCTATGTTTCTGATTCTACCTCCAACATCAGCAGTCTTGAAGATGCTACTGTCCTCAGAATCACATTGGTATCAAAACTACTTAGTAATCTTGGAGCAGAAACTATTATATGAGTTGGGCAAAGTGATAACAATGTCCAGGAGACCAAAGCTGTGGACAGACGAGAAAGCTGCAGCTACATTTTAAAGGGTGTACACGAGACTCATGTTGCCTTTTCTCTATGTTTCAGGGCCACATACCGTTGTACTGTCTCACTATTTAAGCATTGCATTTTTCATCAAAAACATCAACAGCACTCTTCTCAGATGTACAGTGTGCTGAGAAGGGCAACATGAAAACTGCTTGTGGTGATCAGACATTTTATGACTGCAATAATTCACCCTAGGGCAGGTACTCACATCTTCAGTCACTGTTAAAATGGCAGAAGAAGGTGGTGGAACTAAAGGTACTTGAATGGTGTTGATGAACATGTTTACTGTAACCTGTCTGACAGAAAGTAATTTACACATTTCTTGCTTTTATTGCCTTTATCTTTTTCATTATATTTACGTCTACCAAAAGTGTACCTTGTTGAATCATAGCAGAACAGCAAAGAAAAAAAAAACATTTTATGCTCTCCTGCATCCTACAATCATGGGGTTGATTCTAGTCATCTTTGTTCACACACACCTCATTTTCTTTGACTGGAACCAGAAAACTAAAACTAAATAGGAAAAGAAAAAGCAGGGAGGCATAGGCAGTACACAAAATCTGAACTTGCTCTGTATATGCTACCACACACTATTCACAAATGTTGTGACTGTGACTGCAGTAATTCATACCAGGGCAAATGTGTATAGGAAAATAATTAATTTTTGGTACTAGAACAAAGCACCAATTTTAAGCTGCATCTTCAACATTCCTTCCTTTCTCTCCCACACTTCACTAATTATCCACTTATCTCAGGAAAGCACCATGGTGGAGCTGGAACTCACACAGACACGCAGAGGAAACAAGACATAGAAGGTCAACCTGAATGAATCTTCAGCCCATCCCAGGTAAGGACATAAACAGTGTGCACTCAGTTCCTTCTAATAAAACTACCTTATACAGTGGATAAAAACAATATGTCCATATAGCCAACTGCACTATTCACAAGCACAAATCTTAGCTTCTTTGCTCAATAATTCTAGACAAAGTTAAAAAATAATGGTGACACAAAGGGCCAAGTTCGGTGACAGATAGTAAATATGGCTCTTGCAATCTAATAACAGCTTTTGCCCTAGCATGCATTTTTGTGAAGACTATGAGGTGTGATTCAAATGTCTCATTTTTGTAACTGCAACTCTCAATGATTTGACAAAAAACAAAGATTATATGTGGAACATGCAAAAATTAAAGGTAAAAATGTGTGCATTCTGTATAATTTTGCACAGTTGAGTTTTATTTCCCATAAGCAAATACATTTATGAAGAATTTTGATTTTTGAAGAAATCTGATAATGATTTGAATGTTTGTTTTTATTATCCATTTCTGTTTTCTGCCCATCAGACTGCAGTGCCCAATAATATTCCTGAAAAAATGGGTTATTGGCTTACTGCTGATTGATGAACTGTATGCAAATCTGTGTATGAATGAAAATTAACGTTCACATTTGGTTTCTTTGCAGACCCATAGTGTCCTCCCTCTGAATGGATGGACTTTCTATAGGTTCATAAGCAAGTACTACGCTAGCTGCACCTGTGGGCTATTCTAATCTTAGCTAATTTCTCCCACTGACGAGAATCTGACCCTGTTC
Source organism: Protopterus annectens (assembly GCF_019279795.1). NCBI lineage: Eukaryota > Metazoa > Chordata > Ceratodontiformes > Protopteridae > Protopterus > Protopterus annectens. The sequence goes on from NC_056737.1 coordinate 1,379,714,658, forward strand.
CTTGTCAACGTAAGGTAAACACCTTAACCATTATGCCAACCTTCATCCACAGAAAATAAAGGATTCTTTGTGGAAACCCGGACTAAATCACAATTTTTAGATCTGTAGTCTAACGCTGTTGAGCTGTTTCATCAACACATTCATCTTGAAGCAACTGTCGAGATTTTTTTCATCATATTTTCAGTCTAAACCTCACAGAGTGTGTGGTTTTCTGGCAAATCATTGAGGAATGAACTCACCAAATAATGACGCGTATTTAAAATTCTCAGACTTTATATCATATAGAAATTACATGTTAACACAAAACCTGGTATTCTAACAACGTTCTAGGTTTATAAGAGCAATACTTAAAATCTGTCTCTATTTTTGGGTTTTTGTCATCACTATTATTTTAAGGTTTGTCCAGATTTCTTGCGCTAAGTGGTTGGGAGGTATGGCCTGAAGACATGCCAGGAGGTGATTTGGCCATCTTATAAAGTGTGTGCGTGTGTGTGTGTGTGTGTGTGTGTGTGTGTGTGTGTGTGTAAATGAATATGAGAGAGAGACCGACTGACCTTTCGTCCTGTATAAATTATTGCTTTAAGCGACCCTGCATAGGATCGGTTATACGAAATGAATGAATGGATTAATGAATGAATGAATGGGGTTTATTTTTAAATTTTAAGCTGCCGTTTCATAGATAAAATAATCTTGCAGTTTTGATTGCACACATCTTAGACGATCAAGATCACAACTAGCCGACTTGATACCCAAAGACATTCTATTTCACATTATAACCAGTTTCACTTAAAACTGTATTTCTACCGCTGGGGAACAGGTTTTCAGTCCTGTAGCAAAACACTCTGTACTTATTTATAATGCAATCTTGCTTACCGTGACTTTTTACTATCACTTCCTTCTGACAGGCATCCTGTACATTGACGGTACAATTTACTATGAACTCGGCGCTGGAGCAGTCATTATCCAGTTGAAATTCTTCACACTGATAGCACTGAATTTGGAGAGCCAAGCCTGAAGGAGGAAGCAGACATGAGCAATGATTAGGGAAGCGGTTGCATTAATGCAGCAGACAGCCTTTTCACACGCATTGAGTCCATTAGGTGTTTGCTCTGTGACACTACTTTCAGAGTTTTACGGTGATCGTTTTTTTTTTTTTTTTTGTTCTCTTCTGTTGCTGGAAAAGACTAAAGCTGGCTAAGCATGATCTGAGATCAACACAAGTTATGCTGTTTTCTTCGTGATATGCATGCCTTACTGGGAATGATAATAATAATAATAATAATAATAATTAAAAAAATCAATAATACCACTACTACTAGTAATGATAACAACAATAACGCTAATAAAAACGTTTAAAGTTACGGACTGCGTTAATCCAGTGTTGGCAGCTACCAGGACCCAGTACGTTCTCAAAATAACAGGGGGAGTCTGCTGAGTGTGTTGGGCAGGTACTCATATTGCTCCTACTCATTTGATTAAGGAGAAAACAACTGTACATAGTCCACCCCCCCCAAAAAAAAAAACAAAAAACAAAAAAACAAAAAAAATCCCATACAAATAAAAAAAATCCCATACACCAACGTCTCACACACACTATAGATAGCCACACACCCTAAAATGCAAACTATCAAACCATCACCATCATAGATTGCACTTAGCAGGTGCTAGTACTGTGTGGAGGTGAGTGCATGCATGAGTTGTGTGTGCACCCACAGCTGTCAACATCCTTTCTGTGAAATATGACACAGTACCTCTCCTAACGTGGAAAACATGGGCAAATGTGCAACACTTAATAACAGTTTACTAACAACTTCAACTGGGAACCTCACAAGATGCTTAAAACGTGTTACCTTTATACTTATAAAACTATTTTTATTAATTAGTATGGTTCAGTATTATATATCACTATATAAACATCTTAATACCGTGTAACAGGCTGGTTCAACCAACGTGGAATAACGAGGAACGACTTTTTATATAAAAACGTGGAACGTTCCTCATAATGAAGCAAATTTGAGATGACCCTGGTGCTGGTTTCCACCTTGTAATTTTCTTATGCTGTGCTATTACATTTGCTATAAGCAGTACCTCCGACACCTCCGTGCACATTAAAATAAGCCTGCAGTAATAACTGGAATGCAGACTTCTTTATGAAGTCTGCAGTCCTAGCCACCCATTACTTTTGATAATAAATAAACTATAAAGTGACCCTAATAAATGCAAACGCATCTAGAGCATGACAGCCAGCTCTTAAAAACCTGTTTCCACTTATATTCTCTCAAAGGGTTAAATTAGCTGTAAGTGAGATGGCTAACCAGGAAAAGAAAATGTGCAGTCATTGTATGAGTGTAGAATAGTTAAACCAAGTTTTGTACACTAAATGAAGCGGGTTTGTTCCACAAAATAGGTTTCTTCCTCTACAAACAAGCAACACCGTTCCCATTGTGATTTATTCCATCCTCATTTACCAGGACGGAGTCTCAGCTGTGCGTTAATGGTTCGATTAGTCCCCTGGACTCTTGCGTGTAGCTTAACCAGAATGCACTCTATATAGCAATGAAGCTAGTGTATCACAAAAGCACATTGTGTCTTCAGAAGTCCGAGCACTGGACCACAACACCAAGGTCCCAAAAAAGAGAAAAGGAGATAGCAACATCAGTAGTACTGCATCAAACAATGGCCATACCTTATTGCAATTCTGTCCAACACGTTTCTTTAGCCTTCCTAGCACAAATGGAAAACACTGGCACCTGCACCCCCACACAGCCCTCCACTCAGTTTGGGGGCAGAATAACCGCATGCACAATTGTGTGCGGGTGTGTCTGTCAGCCGAGCGGGGCGCCTTACCTGCAGGGAGCAATAATCCACAAAAAGTTGTGAAGACGAGGAGCCGCATCCTCCCCCAGCTGTCTCTGCCAAACCATCGGAGATGAGTAGGTTTCCACTGAGCATAGAGTTATAGACTTGCACGCCCGAGGACCTGCATACAGGTTGCAGACGTTGCCCGTCCTCTCCTTACAACATCTGAGAGTTGGACCACTGACATGAAAATTCTGGAGACTTGAAAAAATGTCTCCCACGTGACTGGTGGTAGAGGGAGCAAGCTATTCTGCATTTGTTACGTGGGCTGAGTGTGCACTGGGAGGGCATAACAAGAAAGATAGCAGGCAGAGAAGTTCATAAAAGCCCCAACTAACAGGGAAAGTTGGGCACAAGTACTGCGGCACAAACACCAGCAGGAGAACCAACTTCATCAAAGGCACCCTCGGGGGCTGCTTTAAATCAATGTATTATATTATATTAATAAACTAAAGTGACCAAGACCAAGTTCGCTTTACATACAGTAAGTTAAATATTAGAATAAGATCATTTAAACCTGCTGTGTTTTAGAAGGATGATGACGGCGTTTACAATGGTAAGATGTTTTATTTCGTTTCGTAAACCTGATTTTTGTATTAAAGGGACGCGCGATAATCACAATCAGTACTGGATACTTTGGCAACTGTCTAAAGGAAAAAAAGGAGGATTCTGATGAACGTCAAAAGGGGTGGCTTTTCTGATGGGCGCGCGCACACACGTGTTTCTTACTGGCTTTTCTAGTGATCGTGGTTCGGATCTTGCTCCTTACTGTAACCGTGACCATTTTATTTTTTAACGGGCATTAGGCTATACAGTACTGCGCATAAAAATTTCGAGCCGTTTATCGCATCCCGAAATCTGCTACAACTATGTTGCGCACTTTTCTACGCAATGGCAAAGATCAGAAATGTTTGAGTGTATACCAGTAAGCAATATAACCAACCCTGAATTAAAATCCACAGTTCACATGGAAGGCAGGCACTGCAATCTGGATAAGATTTTCTTACTAATTTGATTTAACAGTAACTATCTCCACGCATCAAAAATAATTTGCAAACAAATCCTATTTTCTTAACAGTTGCACTTCTATAATTCTGACCAATAACGAAGCATTTCATGGTCAGAAGCAAAACCACAGTCATCATATTGTTTTCTTTTCAATGCATCTTTGTTATTAGAATCACCAACTACACACCTATGTTCAATGATTCAAGTAGTCCTTGGGTGTAGTGCTTTAAAACAGAGAACATTATCACAGATGGGAAAACTAGAAAATGTCTGGCCTTAAATAATATCACCAAAAAGAACACCTGCGATCCAGAAGTAATGAATGATCTTGGCGTTAATAAGTCAACAGCTCTGAACCTTCCCTGGCAGATATGGAACAATTCCTCTAATAATGTGGAACACTTATCAACAACTTCAGCTAGGAAGTTCTCAGCATTAGTTAAAATGTGTTAATCTATACTAACAAAAATGTTCCTTTCACGAACTGTGGTCCAGCATTACTCATTATGGATATTTCTTCAAAAATTCTTAACATAGAATGTATGACATGACATTTCTATGTGGAATCGTGGCTCAATGAAGAGCAGGGAGTTTTTAAGACCCCAGATGAGGAATGTTTCTCATAATGAGGTAGAACTGAGAGATGTGAATCAATCAAAGGAATGCATTGTCAGACCTCATTATGTCCATGACAGTCTGTACATTTTATAACATATCACAAAAAGTATTACAATTGCAATTTACTAAAGTAGATATGTGTGCATGTTATTGTTAATAAATCATGCTATGACTGCTTATATGTTTGTTTTTATGCCATTTTGAACTGTTTTTTTTTTCATTTCTTGGTTTGACATCAAATAGTATAAGTGAGTTGTTTGATTACAAGCTCTCCTGAAAATCAAGTCATTTTATATACACATGTACATATACATTCATCCACAACCCCCTTTCCCATTTTTACAGATGGGCCAGTGTCACTTCAACAGTGACAATCATCTAAAGTCAAGGCTTATGACATCGGGTAGCTAGCTCTGCCTTGGTAGCTGTTTCACACCAAGGCAGAGCTAGCCCTGCCTTGGTAGCTCTTTCACACCACACACTCATCTGCATACTCACATCTGTGGCTAGTTTACAGTGTCCATTCTATCTACTGCATGTCTTTGGAATTTGGGAAGAAACCCATGCAAACACAAGGAAGACATGCAGACCTCACAGAGAAGGCGCACCAGCCAAGAAACAAACTTCTTGCCGTGAGGCAAAAAACATGTACATATACATATTAAAATATATGTATGCATGTGAGTGTGTGTGTGTTTGTGTGTGTGTGTGTGTGTGTGTGTGTGTGTGTGTGTGTGTGTGTGTGTGTGTGTGTGTATACCAGCATTCATTAAGCTGCACTACATCAGAACACAACTCGAATGTTGGGTCTACTACAAGCAGTTGAATCCCATGTGCTCGAAGACCACTATCTCAAAGGCAGAGACTCAAAAATCTTGTAGCTCTTGTTGGCATACTCAAACCAGAATTCAAGTTTAGGCAATCAGCTGGGGTGTGAGTGTTGTTTAAGGAAGTGATGAGGGAGGCTGTTTAGGTTTAGGGTGTAGAAAGGGTGTTTTAGGTTTAGGGTGCAGGATGGGGGACCTTTAGAGTTAGGGAGAGGAAAGGGCATCTTAGGGTTAGTGAGAGGGAAAGATGTCTTAGGTTAAAGGAGACAGATGGGATTTTAAGGGTTAGTGAGCAGGAAGGAAGTTTCAGGTTAAGATATCAAGGTGGGAGTTTTAGGATTAGGGAGCGGAAAGAGAATCTTAGGTTTAGGGAATGGGGCAGGAATTTTAGGGATAGGCAGCGATAGGGGAATTTACGTTTAGGGAGGGGAGTTGAAGTTTTAGTGTAAAGAAATGAGGACTAAGATTAGGAACTAGGTGGGAATTTTATTTATTTTATTTTTATTTATTTATTTATTTAACATTTGTTGACCGGGAAAGTCCGACTAGGTTCCACAGATCCTGTTTTTAGCGGAGGCCCGGGGAGAAATGCTCCAGAATTTTAGGGTTAGAATTAGGTATTTGATAGAGGTGTACAGGTTTACAGGATTGTGTGTTGACAAGGCTAAACAGTTGCATGAAATCAGGCTTGTGGGAGTTTGAGCACTTGTTTTTTTTTGATCAAAGTGGCAGCAGGCTAGTGTGCCATGAGCTATTAGCACATAAGCACTTGTAGTAGACCCCTCAATTATGTCAGAAGAATGCAACACAGACTGCTCAAATGAGTGCCACCATGAGTCCTGTTGGAGTACCAAGCTGAAATGATTAATTCTGCTACTCAAGACAGATTGGGACATGATGGAAAGTGGTCAGTGAATTGTCACATCACTAAACCTTTCTCAACCATCTGAAATGCATATATTTTAAATTTTTATATATGTGCGTGTGTGCCTGTATTTCATTTATATACCTGTTTATTCATGTTTCCTGTTTGATAGTCAGGTTGCCTTACTGGAATATTCAAATCCTGCTTACATGGGAACCCATACAAGTCAAGACACATACCTTAGTTAAGGCTAGCTTAGGTAAATGTTTGTTAGTGCAGCTATATTGACTGAATTTTTCAGACATTTAAACAGTCTTAACAATTTAGTGAAGTGCCCTTTCTCCTAAGGTTATATGCATGAGAACGAATGGTAAAGGAGAAATAAGGAAACAAGTTATGGGATGGCAGAATGCATATCAGAGGTGACACTAATTATAGCAAGCAATTTTTACAGATCATCTGATTAGGAGAGAAGGAAACCTGGACAACGTTTTAGGGGTGAGTTTTTGTACTTTATGGGTGAGCCCTTATACTTATCCTTCTGAAGACAAGAAATAAAGCATTCAGATATCTGAATTCAATAAGCTCATACGTTAGTACTAGGCTAACTGCCATTTTAAGCCTAGGCAATTATCCTTTGGGAGATTCAAACCCTGCACTTTGTGTTTGTAAGGCAAACACCTTAACTATTAGGTCACCCTCCCAACATCTTCAATCTGTAAAGCTCTTTCCCATGGTGAGGATCAAACCTTGCACCTAGTATTTGATAGGCATACACCTTAACCACTGTACCACTTGACCTTTCAGGTTATTCAAAAGAAAGGATAACATACCATGCTTTATTCTACATTAAGGAGCTGTTGATATTTTTATATGTAAGGGAAATATCACTTGAGGGTGAAATAGATATTGGAGGCCATTTGTCTTTTGACATATGTCATTGTAAAGATACGTTTCTTAACTCATAATTACATAGTGGAATTTGAAACATTATTGCAGCTAAAGGCAGCCAAGTGACAAACAGAATATAATACATGTATGAATCTTTATAATCCTTCAGCAAGCTGAAAAAAATGTTTAAACAATAGTATTTATGTGACAAAGTCCTTGTTTTCCAGACAGGCCTATATATAAATAAAACATGGTGCAGTAGAGCTGACTTAGTAACATTAAGATACATCTGGATAAAATTCTATTTTTTATAAGTTTTGTGAAGATGTACCTATCAAGGAAAGTGTCCATGTCTTTGTGTTGAATTTCATTTTAATTGCAGACAATATGGTTCTAAAGCTATCACTAATATTTGACTGTAGTATAAAGTTTAAGCATAACATACATCAGTAAGAAACAGACTTTATACACCAGGTTTTAGTACTGATCACAGTTTGCAGTTCTTTTATAAAATTTCACCATGTGCAATAATTTCTGAGTCCACATACCTTGACAAGACCTGCTTTTTCAGCTTTCACAAGATTTTTTAATATGTATTTCATGCAGAAGTGATTCACTGTGCATATGCGGTATACTTGGCTCAGTCATATTTCTGATAATCAAATAATCTGCGTTTCCCTTAATATTAGGCTGTCTGACAGAGCTGACAGAATACATTTCTTTTACATTCTTAAAAACATACTGAAGAAATTGTAATGTCTTAAATATGGCTTTACATCTGATGTGATGTTTCCAGGTATAGGACAGCTCCATTTCATTGAAAAGAATATTGTTTCCTTAAATGATAAAACTACAGGTGTAGAAATCAAAATAAGAATTGCATACCTATATTCTAAATATCTTACTCACATCAGCTAATATAACCAGCTCCAAGACTACAAAACCCAAGACAAAAGAAAAGAAAATTCAAGTCTTTGGCAGTTTTACCATGAAGGCACTGTCAACTTTTAATTAATATAGCAAAACTATCTTTGAAAATGTTGTTTCTCTGATCTGTCTGACAACTGGTATTTTGAGCTGAAGAACACTGAAAACTTTTACATTTTCACATGCCTTTCACTGCATACTGCATCCAAAATGTGATCTCCATGTTGTTGGGGGTAAGTTTATTGTATTTATGATTGCAATAAAATGTAGCTGCAATAACATGTTATGAGAACATAATTTATGTCGTTTCATTTTATTAGCGATTTTTTTTGTTTTTACTCACCTTTTTTCATCATCTCGGAGTTTCAGTTCATTCTTATTGATTTTCTTGCTGAACACTGTGGCAGAAGGGGGTAGTACGTGTTTAGGCACTGGGACTATAATATCATAAGAATTAAGGTGAATGGAGTCATTTTGATAACTTTTTTTTACAATTCCAAGAAGCAGAAGAGCTAATTTAATTATTGTTTTTTTTAGATGGCATTGAGGTGCAGGGATGTTGGATTTTGCACTGGAATTTAATACATAAATAAATAGGAGGAACTGATTTATTTATGTTGACTGACTTGAAGCATTATCAAACATACTGCTTCTGGTGACATTGCTAAACATTTGTTCAAAGCAAACAGAAATCTGGTGTACCAACTTTCTAGGCAATCTTTTCCCTATGTCTAACCTACCCCATCTCATGTCTATCCAGTTTTAACTTTATAGCTGAAAATTTGGATATGACAAAGAACATTTTCAGCTTAGAAGTAAGGATGACAGTTGTCATTCTTCAAATGCCTGGTGGTATGAAACTTTACAGGCAAACAACAGATTTCTGAAGAAACAACTTGACAAAGGATAGTTTAAGTTGATAAAAAGTTTAAAAGTAAACAGTGGTCAACAGTCCAGCAATCTGTCATTTGAAATAATAAATGTAAGGCCTGTTGGAAGTATAATGCATGGATCCATGGCTCTTTGGAAGAATCCTGGATCCCACACTGCTGTTGCATATGCAGGCATATCTTTGGGCTGAGAGAGAATGTTTGTCATCACTGGGGTGAGTCAACCAGGATTTAGGGGAATGACCTTCTGACATTAGAATAGGGCCTACATCTAATCATGCGTGGCGCATTCTTCAGTGTTTAAAGACTACATTGTAATGTTAAGTAAATGTTGAGATTAATTGTTCATACTCCCCATACTAAAAAGGAATTGCACAATGAGCAGAACAAAACAAGCATATTTTTGTCCGTCCCCAGAAGGTAAGCATCTCCATTTGCTCTTTGATCATTAAAATTAATTTTTGGAGCATTGCTCCACCTTGTACTCTTTACTTAGTTTTCAGCCATTAATGCTGTCTGTTCCTCACCATTAGATCAGCAGACCTTGCTGCCTTTAAATCACTCACTCGGGTGTTTCACCAAGGCTTTTTACATCAGTGGCTGAAAGCCTGGAATATTCTACCACTGTATATTCCTAGTAAACCTACTAATCAGCAGTTTAAACCTACATTATTGAATAGATATATCAGTCTTTAGATGTACATAACTTCCATTGTTACTTAAACAAGGTATTGACTGCATGGATTTTAGACTATGCTTTCTGTGCTAATACTAACAATTTTCATTAAGTCATGTCAAAGTACTGTCTATAAAGCATATTATAAGGGATGTTAAAACAATGTTGATAATTAAATTAGGGAAGACAAGGCAGTTTAAAAACAGCTTGAGGGTCATTTTGAGATTTAAATCAAGATCATGAAGAGATAAAATGTATATTGCAACTGAACATATGTTCTCAAAGAGGTGTACAAACAACATTACATTAATGAAAAAAAGGAAGACGTGCTCATTTCACAACTGCTGCCCGGTGAGGAGAATGTACCTATGCAACACAGATTGCTGTTAAAATCCCCATCTACTGCAAGACTTTCATTGACTACTACTTCTAAAGCACAAGAAGTTAATCTTGACATTCTTTGGTCTGGAGTTGCCTGTCTACCTGGAACCAGAGACAGAAGTGGACGTGCTGTCATAATAATCTCTATAAAGAATCCAATTTGGCTGAGTCCACATTGTAATTGCTGTGACCTTGTTCATTTACTCTTGTATTTCTCCAGTATTATCAGTATTGAAATCAGAGCTTTGGGACTTACCATTTTGGTCGATGCTCGTCGGTGTTTACCAGTTCCTGAGCTCTTTAAATCTTTCAGTGCCCTACAAGATGCTGTTCCCAAATGTATCCATGTTGTATTAGTACTTGCTGACAAAGATTTCTCTTTTTGTGTGGCAAAACCCACATCTGTACAGGGATGCATAATAGCTTTGTCAAAATGGTCACCTATTGGATGAACCAAATTTGAATTAAATGGCTGAAGATACTAAGACGACGAGCTGAAAAGACTGGTCTGAGTTTGGGACTAGAATATTAATGGCATTTCATTTTTTTGTCTGTGAATTTTTGTTGTCTATTGACTGAATTTGGATAAGCAGTATTTAATGGTTTTTTTCATGTAAGATATGTACAACTTTTGAGTGGCATGAAACAACTGTACCAGTATCTGAATCCTGAATGTCCTGACTGTTGACATCCATCTAAAGCGAACACTTACTTTCCCAGTGCTGTACTAGTCCCTTGAGTAGAACCTGTACTAACACTCAATAGAACCAAAGTTTTGTCCTGCTGCGTGTATATCATTCTCTGATGTATCCTGCCTTGAGATTTCCTGAATTTCCTGACTGTTGACATCAACACTTTCCCTCCACCCCACCTGCCTCTCACTACCTCACCACTTCCCTCCTAAGTCCCTTAACCGCCTCTCTATTACATCCAACAGGCCCCACCTATCATGCACTCTCCTACTCCTAAAACCTTTATTTCCACTTCCTTCCTCATCCTTCTTCTACTTCCTCTATACCATGCTACCTCCTATACTCACTTCCATCTACACCCTCCACCTCTGCCTCCCCATCTCCCCCACACAACACACTTCCACAACATCTCAGCTTCTTTAGTTCCCTCCCACCCTTCCCGCCTCTTCAAAGTAAAACTTCTCCCAATCACTACTAAATATTGCAAACCCAGACCTTTTCATTACCAGACACTTCTAACTAAGTACAAACCAAAACAACTTATTCCTTATCTCACTTACCTCTGCTTAGCCGGTGACATTCACCCTAATCCTGGACCAAACTCCTCTCCTACTTACCACACTAGCTCCCACAATAATCCCACCAATAAATACCTCAAGTTCCTCACCATCAACGCCCAAAGCCTAAAAAATAAAATAACCCACTTTCATGCCTGGCTCACTCACAACTCACCTGACATTGTAGCCATCTCTGACACCTGGCTAAAACCTCACATAAGTGACTCTGAATTCCTTCCCCCTGGATTTCAATCACTTTGATCTGACTGCCTAAGTACTCGAGGTGGCGGTGTCGTACTAGTCTACTCCAACCAGCTGTCCTTTACTCCATATCCTAATCCCATCCCTTTTTTTAATAATGCTGAACTTGTAGCGGGCCTTCTAAAAATTAACAATCATAAAAGCATCTGCTTCATTTCCCTCTATATTCCTCCAGGTAACAACACCAACACCCTGGAAGACATCCTGTCCTGGGCCTCCTCAAATATTAAACTGGAAACCTACATATTGGGTGATGTAAATATAGACTGGAACAAAATCAACAACCCTAACCCCACCATGTCAATCAATCTATTTAACTACACTTAACTTACTAATACCATCACTAGACCCAACAAAACCAAACCCCAGGTTCCATACTAGACTGGATCCTAGTATCTCATCCTAATAAAGTGATACAATCTGGTGTCATACCAGACCCATTAGGAGACCACCTCCCTGCCTTCACCCATTGAGCTTCCCTCACCCCCCCCACATTCCCACCAGTTTATCCACACTCGGAACCTCTCTAACTTTAACCCTACTATTTTCTCAGATTCATTCAGGAATACCAATTGGAACCCCTGAAAACTCTTCCATTAGACTCAGCCGTTGACATTTTTAATTCAGCTTTCTTAAATGTCCTTAACTCCCTAGCTCCAGTAAGAACAAAAAGAGTAAAAACTAAGACCACCCCATGGCTTACCAAAGACACCAAAAAGATTATGCTAAAAAGAGATAAAACCTGGAAAACATACCTCCAAACTAAACAACCAGACATCTTACTTAACTACAAACAACTAAGAAACCTTGCCAAAAACAAGTTGTCACAGATAAAAAGTCCTACTACATCAAAATGCAAACAAATCATGCAAAAAAACCCCCAAAATTTTGAAACTCTATCAACTATCTCTTTAGGCCAGGTACTAAAAACAATCCCTGCCCTGACACCAGCAAATCTGACCTTGAAATTGCCTCAAAATTCAACACCTTCTTCACCACTTCTATTGCTGAGCTAACCAAGACCTTTACCAACAACAACCCTCAACCCCACCCCAACCAAACATCCTCTCCCTCCTCCCCCCTAATTTCGAACTCAAACCCATCTCCACCTACCAAATAAAGAAACTACTCTCTAAACTAAAGCCTTGCTCCAATGTCCCGACAACATTTCCTCCTCCTTCTTAAAAATAGCCTCCGATGGTATTGCTGTCCCTATTAGCATCCTGATCAATAGATCCCTACTTGAATCCTATGTACCCAAATTATGGCGCTCTGCATATAATCTTCCACTTCTCAAGGGTGGCATAAACTGTAACGTATTTAATTTCTGCCCCATAAGCATCCTTTCCCCTCTCTCTAAACTCCTTGAAAAATGCATCCACCTTCAGCTCTTGCCATTCCTTACCAAACACCAGCTACTCTCTCCTACCCAACACGGCTTCCGCCCAGGACATAGTACCAGCACCGCCCTTCTCTCCTTCATACATACTGTCAATTTACCCCGTGATTCTGGTAATTTAGTATCCTCAGTTCTGCTGGACTTATCTAAAGCTTTTGATATTATCTCCCACACCCTCCTTCTAAATCATCTGTCTAATCTCAATCTCTCCCACAAAACTCTCTCCTGGTTCTCCAGCTATCTTTCCGACAGGTCCCAGGCTGTCAAATGGGGCCAGGGCACCTCCACCTTCTGTCCTACCCCCACTGGAGTATGCCAAGGATCCATACTTGGCCCAATTCTATTCAACATCTTTATTAACGACTTTTACAAGGCCATACCCAATACTAAAATTGTTCAATATGCTGACAATTCTACTTTGATCTGCTGCGCCTCCAACTTAACAGATCTCCAACTACTGACACAAACAGCCTTCTCTACTACCGAAAACTGGATGCTCCAAAATCATCTCTCATTAAATGCTAACAAAACTAAAATCCTTCTATTCTCTCCTTCTAAGTCCTCCCCTAGTGATAAAAACTCATTCCAAATAATCAGCCATAACAACCACATTTTAGAGGTCGTTCACTCCGCCAAACTTCTTGGTGTAACCATTGATGAACACCTAAAATTTAATATTCACATCCAGCTAAACATAAAGAAAACCCACATAAAACTCGGCCTACTTTATAGAAACAACCACTTCCTCTCTTCTGCTACCAGACTAAATCTCGCCACTACTTATCTCCTTCCCTCTCTACTTATGGCGCCCCTCTGCTTACTAATTTATCCTCCTCACTATCCTCCAAACTACAAATATGTTACAATAAAATCTCCAGATTTGCTACCAAAGCCAAATCTTTCTCTCATCACTGTTCCTCCCTTCACTCATTAAACTGGCTTGAACTCCATAACCAACTTGACCTTCTCCATATCACGACTGCCTATAGACTACTATTCCAACCTACCAAGTGCCCTGCACTATCCAATATCCTACAACCATATACTCCCCATAGAACACTTAGATCTACCCACCAAAACCTAATCACCATCCACAAACCCAAGCACCCAGCTGGTCAACTTCTGCTTTCCTTCACCTTAGCCAAAAAATGGAATGCTCTTCCCTCCACTCTTAGGACCTGTGATAACCTTGAAAACTTTAAAACTCTTCTTCATTCTCACCTTTACTGAAACAGGAAATGCAATTGTACTCTTCACCCTATACCTCTCAAGGTCTCCTCCACTTTTACTCCTGGTTAACCTCTCACCTAGCTAACCTTGCTCATTTGTATTATGTATATATAACTATACTGTAAAATCTAGCCTCAAGGCCATTTGCCTGTTTTTTTCACCTAAACAAAATTGCAACTCTTTGTTTCTTTATGAATGCTACCTGTTTATTTGTCAGTAATGCAAAGTTTCTTAGTAATTATTCATGTAAATATGTATTGTTGGAGCTTTTCTCCCCAGGCTTTCACTGAAAACGGGCTCCCCGAGCCCAGTGGACCTCCCCGGTCTGGAATGAATGAATGAATGAATGAATGAATGAATATTAATGTGTTTTCATATTTTGCACTGCAAAATACATTTTTTTCAGAAAATTATATATTGCATAACATTTTTGATATTCTGACAAGGCAGTGCTGAAAAAAAAGGAGACAGTGAGAATAGCCTACTCCCCCCCAAAAAGAAAATGAAAAAAAATACATCTGTACCCCAAGAATCATAATTACTGGAATAGCTATCCCTGAATTTGCCAATAAAATAATCCAGGGTCTATTACAAGACATGAAAGGAAATACGCAAATGCAACATGCATAGTGCAGAAGAATTTGAATTTGATTCTCTCTGAAGACGTAATGAAGGTCATGGTGATTGTGTCACTTGGAAAAGAATATAAAGAAGGAGACAACATTTGAAGATAGGTAGAACATAGCTTGGAGATGATGCAGTGAAGTTTCAGCTTCCAATAGGCCTTATATTTACTATTTCAAATGAAAAGATGACTGAAAATTTGAAGAATCTCAAAAAATGATTACATTCAAGCATGCATGAATAGCAATAAGCAGTTTTAGAGGGATATAGGAACATGTAACACATTTATTAACAAGAAATTGCTCTTCATTTGTTAAGCAGGAAAAGTCCAGATTGAATTCGGGCAGAGGTGAATGATTCATTTGTCAAAAACAAATCATTTGGAAATTAACCAATAGTACAATGAGAGAAGGATTGTGGTATTTTCTTTGTGTGTTACTTGTGAAGATAAGTTTTCTACTTACCATAAAAGAAAGAAAGAAAGTGGACAAGTCAAATGGAATAACATAGCTGGTGTCTTCTAAGAAAAAGGAGTACCATAATTACGTAAACAAAGTGCAATTCTTCTCAAAATTAAAACATTTCACTATGTTTTGCAAGATGAAAACAATACATTCAACAGTATATGGGAATATTTGCTTAATGTATAATCTATGCTGGCCTCACAGCAAGAGGTTCTTCAATTTAATTTGTTGCTAGTGTGTCTTCAGAATAGAGTCTGCATGTTCTTCCTTTGTTCGTATGAGTTTTCTGTCAGTACTCTGCTTTCTTTCCACCTCCAAAAGACATGAAGTAGTCAGTCTGATGAATCTGCATTGTGCCTAGGCGCCTGACTTGCAAAAAGGGCCTGGCAATCTTATTCTGTTCCTTCTTTGCCTCATAAACTTCATGGATGGCAGCAGCTATTCATGGGGATGCTACAAGAGACATCCATCTCATAACCATAGATGGAAGAAATTCTGATCTAATTTTGCCATTACGCAAATCACACACCCTCATAATACTGTTTGTATTTTCCAGCAACAGTTATTTTATCCTTAAAAGCCTTCTAGTTAAGGGTGTTCATTTTGATTTTATGCCATTAATTTGGGCAACATTGTAGCTAAGTGCTAAGATCTCTGTCTTACAGCTTATAAGTCTGGGGTTTGATACTAATCTATGGTCACTGTCTGTATAGAGTTTGCATTTTCTACCCTTCTTTGAATTGGTTTTCTTTCCATAATCTACTTTCATACCAATTGCAAACATGCAAACCTATAAACATGCTGGCTGACTGGCAATTCTAAACTATCTAATTATATTGTTTTACCCTTGACCTTGGAGTCATGTTCATAGCTGTAAAGGGATAGATAGACCAGTTCACATACTTAGTTAACAACATGATACACTAAATATGGATTAAAATGTCTTAGAAGGTTCATAGGTTGGTACTAGGCTATCGGCCCTAGGGCCTGTACAAGCCTAGTAGAGCAACCACAAACGACCAGCAAAAGAGATGGTGAACCCAAGTAGTGACAAATACTTTATTAATCAAAGTAACATATTGAAAATATGTCACTAAACCAGACCGGTTTCGGCCTTACAGCCTTTATCAATGGTATACAGAAATAAATTTGTAAAAAAGAAGAGGAACTGATTCTGGTTATATTTATACTCCTCCCTATTAGAACAGGAATTATTGGTATAGCCCAACCTAGTGTTTGGGATGTATAAATGCCCAAAAAAACTTATTTTAAATAAATAATCAAAAACAGTTCATATACAATTATGAAACCAACAGTTATACATTAAATGATTCAATAATACTATAAGCAAATATATAAAAGATATAATTCCATAATACTATAAGCAGATATATGAAAAATGTTTTAGAGTGAATTATGTAAATTTCATCTTATAATATTATAATAACCTGATTATGTAAATACAAAAATTCATCAAAGCCAAACAAGAGCTGATAAAAGTATATTCACTTAATGTAGTAATCATAGAAAGGTATAACGTCTCAGTGCTGAAGTGTAAATTGGTCATCCTAGTTACTAGTATAGTATAGTTCCTAGAACATATATTAGCAAAACCACGTAAGTGCCACCATTTAGAAAAAAAACAAAGATATAACACTATACAGCATGTATTAATGTGAATAGATAGACATAGCCTCTGTTATAAATGGTTATTCAGACCAGGCCGAAAAAGTGCCCCAAGCTTTGTAATCCAGTATTGTTCTTTTTTATTCAAAATAGAGTGCCAACCCTGTTGATGGCTACGATCCCCTACAATTTTGTCAATAACCATGAACCTAAATTGTGCATTGGAATGTTTGATGGTGTGTCTATACAAGGCATTAGTTTCCTTCTTATTTCGGATGTCACTCTTATGTTCTGTCATACGTCTTCGCAGGGATCTAGATGTTTCCCCACATAAAATGATTGACACTGACATGTGGCCAAATATATGACCCATGTGGTACTGCAATTAGCAAATCCCTGGTCTGATACACCCGTTCAGTATTAGCACTTGAAAATTCCTTCAATGTGTAGACCTGGGAACATGAACAACAATGACCACAAGGAAAGGTACCTATGAGTCTATCTCCTGTTAAGGTGGTTTGTTGATAGGTAGCTCCTCCTCCTTCCTTGTGTTTGTAGTGGAAAACATCCCCCTCAAAGTTTTACCCCTTCTGAAAGACATATGACATGTTGTGCCTAATAGTGTTCTTAATTCATCATGTGCCATCAATATATTCCAATTTGAGTTCAAAATATCCCTGACTAGCTGATGGTTCCTGCCATATGTGGTGACAAACCTTATTGTTGAGTCCTGATCCTTATTATCCAACTTTTTATATTGCAATAAAGTTTGTCTATCCAGTGAGTTACTCCATTCATTTGCCAAAGAGATATCCCTCATTTTGTATCCTCTGTGTTTAAATCTACAACATAAGTCATTCCTAGCTATTTCAAAATCCCCCCCTGATGAACATATGCGTTTCATACGCATGAATTGTGATTTTGGTATATTGCGGATGGTGTGGTAAGGGTGCATGCTAGATGCATGTAACAAGGTGTTATATTGAGGGTATTTACGAAAAACTTTAGTACTTAAGGTGTGATCCTCATTGCGGTATACAGTAACATCCAAGAAGTTAATAGTGTTATAATCATATGTTACTGTAAACTCGATACCCCATACATTATCATTCAAATACTGAATGAATTCTTGTAAATATGTAATATCTGCCTTCCACACCATCCAACAATCATCTAGGTATCATCTCCAGATGTCCATTTCAACAATATAAATATTGTGTGATAAGTCATAGATTAAACACTCCTCAAAATAGGCCATAAAAAGGTCAGCATATATAGGAGCAAAGGAAGCCCCCATTGCCGTACCTTGAAGCTGTAAAAAACACTTGCCATGGAAATAAAAGACATTTTTAGTTACTACATGTTCCGCCATGCAGATAAGCAGTGTATTGAAACCCGGTGGGTACATTTCACATTTTTCCAACCAGTATTGTAATGATTGCAGACCAGCCCAATGTGGGATGCTGGTGTATAAAGATTTTACATCAAGTGTGCACATCAACCAGTCCTGTTCCAGTTGGGTATCTGCTATTATCTGAAGAAAGTGTGTCGTGTCTTTCAATCTGGCCCTGACCAATGACAATAGTGGCTTGAGATAAAATGTAAGAAAAGCTGAAAGTGGTTTTGTTAATGATCCGATACCAGACACTATAGGCCTACCCGGGAGTTTAGTAATAGACTTATGTATTTTGGGCAAAAGATATAAGATCTGTTTTTGTGGATCTTTGACAGTAAGATGTTTGACAGCATTAATTGTTATGATACCTTGATCCTCAGCTGTCTGTAAGAAGGAATCAATTTCCTTCTTGTATACCAATGTGGGATCTATAAACATTTGCATGTAACACCTACGGTCTGCCAATTGTCTTTTGCCCTCATATAGATAATCCCCTGTATTCATAGCCACAACAGCACCACCCTTATCTGCAGGCAGAATGGCTATATCACGATTTTGCTTAAGTTCTTCTATAGCAGTTTTTTCCATGGCAGAAATGTTTTGGCCTAAAATGTTCGATTCATGATGATGAAAATGTAAATCTTTAATGACTGTCTGTTGAAATATGGAGACGTATTTGTTCATGGGTGGTTGAAAATCAGATTTCAAAAATCTAAACTCAGATGATCTATGAGAGGTGTCACCTGAAAAGAACAATTTAAGATTAAGATTGCGACAAAATGACAATACATCATTTACTATACTATATTCATCACTAAAGAAACCCGGAATAAAACCAAGGCCTTTATTCAACAATATAGTTTGTGCATCTGTTAATGGTACATCAGATAAGTTTAAAACATTATCAAAGTCAACCTGAGCTACGTCAACAATGTTCGTATCAAATTCTCCATAGAATTGGTTACTGCGTTTGTGTTTGTGACCCCCTCGTCGCCTTGGTGAGTGTCTAATGGGGTATTAGTATTGGATTTCTTACTCTTTGGTGATTCCCGATGGTAGCCACCATCATTATCCTTGTATGATGATTCATCACCGGAAGTACTGGCAAGGGATCCATCAGTGGATTTTAAAATGGATCTAGGTCTCTTTCTGGATTTTGAACCAAGTGTTTTGTGACTAGTATCATTAAACCTGACCGTTTTAGATGTATCAAAAGGATGACCCCTCTGATAGTCAGTGCAGTCTCTGTTGAATTTACGAATTTTGCGATCCTTGGTCAGTTGATCAAAAGATGCCAAATCCTTAGATAATTTTTTAACCAAGGAAGAAAATATGGGCTGAGATTCAAAACGTTTACACTCTTCACAAGAGCTTTTAACCTCTGTTAGACATATATCCACCATTCTTTCATAGTGTGCTGCCAAAATATTTACAAACATCATAGAAGATTGATGAAGAGCCTGGTTCCATTCCTTCGTCAGCCTGTCCTCCGATCTGCTCACTAAGGGCTGCAACCTGACCCTCAAACCTCTAGGAGTAATATCCTTCTGTATATACGCTTTGAATAATTGCAAATGCCATATATTGGCACGAAGATTCCTTAAATCTTTGTTAAATTTGTTAAAGGCTGAGTCACAACCCTCAAAAGGACCATTATTAGAGCCATTTTGGTTATTGCTCGACATAACATTAACACCAAATACACCTATGGTGGATATATGTCTAACAGAGGTTAAAAGCTCTTGTGAAGAGTGTAAACGTTTTGAATCTCAGCCCATATTTTCTTCCTTGGTTAAAAAATTATCTAAGGATTTGGCATCTTTTGATCAACTGACCAAGGATCGCAAAATTCGTAAATTCAACAGAGACTGCACTGACTATCAGAGGGGTTGTCCTTTTGATACATCTAAAACGGTCAGGTTTAATGATACTAGTCACAAAACACTTGGTTCAAAATCCAGAAAGAGACCTAGATCCATTTTAAAATCCACTGATGCATCCCTTGCCAGTACTTCCGGTGATGAATCATCATACACGGATAATGATGGTGGCTACCATCGGGAATCACCAAAGAGTAAGAAATCCAATACTAATACCCCTTTAGACATTCACCAAGGCGACGAGGGGGTCGCAAACACAAACGCAGTAACCAATTCTATGGAGAATTTGATACGAACATTGTTGACGTAGCTCAGGTTGACTTTGATAATGTTTTAAACTTATCTGATGTACCATTAACAGATGCACAAACTATATTGCTGAATAAAGGCCTTGGTTTTATTCCGGGTTTCTTTAGTGATGAATATATTATAGTAAATGATGTATTGTCATTTTGTCACAATCTTAATCTTAAATTGTTCTTTTCAGGTGAGACCTCTCATAGATCATCTGAGTTTAGATTTTTGAAATCTGATTTTCAACCACCCATGAACAAATACGTCTGCATATTTCAACAGACAGTCATTAAAGATTTACATTTTCATCATCATGAATCGAACATTTTAGGCCAAAACATTTCTGCCATGGATAAAACTGCTATAGAAGAACTTAAGCAAAATCGTGATATAGCCATTCTGCCTGCAGATAAGGGTGGTGCTGTTGTGGTTATGAATACAGGGGATTATCTATATGAGGGCAAAAGACAATTGGCAGACCGTAGGTGTTACATGCAAATGTTTATAGATCCCACATTGGTATACAAGAAGGAAATTGATTCCTTCTTACAGACAGCTGAGGATCAAGGTATCATAACAATTAATGCTGTCAAACATCTTACTGTCAAAGATCCACAAAACAGATCTTATATCTTTTGCCCAAAATACATAAGTCTATTACTAAACCCCCGGGTAGGCCTATAGTGTCTGGTATCGGATCATTAACAGAACCACTTTCAGCTTTTCTTACATTTTATCTCAAGCCACTATTGTCATTGGTCAGGGCCAGATTGAAAGACACGACACACTTTCTTCAGATAATAGCAGATACCCAACTGGAACAGGACTGGTTGATGTGCACACTTGATGTAAAATCTTTATACACCAGCATCCCACATTGGGCTGGTCTGCAATCATTACAATACTGGTTGGAAAAATGTGAAATGTACCCACCGGGTTTCAATACACTGCTTATCTGCATGGCGAAACATGTACTAACTAAAAATGTCTTTTATTTCCATGGCGAGTGTTTTTTACAGCTTCAAGGTACGGCAATGGGGGCTTCCTTTGCTCTATATATGCTGACCTTTTTATGGCCTATTTTGAGGAGTGTTTAATCTATGACTTATCACACAATATTTATATTGTTGAAATGGACATCTGGAGACGATACCTAGATGATTGTTGGATGGTGTGGAAGGCAGATATTACATATTTACAAGAATTCATTCAGTATTTGAATGATAATGTATGGGGTATCAAGTTTATGGTAACATATGATTATAACACTATTAACTTCTTGGATGTTACTGTATACCGCAATGAGGATCACACCTTAAGTACTAAAGTTTTTCGTAAATACCCTCAATATAACACCTTGTTACATGCATCTAGCATGCACCCTTACCACACCATCCAATATACCAAAATCACAATTCATGTATGAAATGCATATGTTCATCAGGGGGGGATTTTGAAATAGCTAGGAATGACTTATGTTGTAGATTTAAACACAGAGGATACAAAATGAGGGATATCTCTTTGGCAAATGAATGGAGTAACTCACTGGATAGACAAACTTTATTGCAATATAAAAAGTTGGATAATAAGGATCAGGACTCAACAATAAGGTTTTTCACCACATATGGCAGGAACCATCAGCTAGTCAGGGATATTTTGAACTCAAATTGGAATATATTGATGGCACATGATGAATTAAGAACACTATTAGGCACAACATGTCATATGTCTTTCAGAAGGGGTAAAACTTTGGGGGGATGTTTTCCCACTACAAACACAAGGAAGGAAGAGGAGCTATCTATCAACAAACCATCTTAACAGGAGATAGACTCATAGGTACCTTTCCTTGTGGTCATTGTTGTTCATGTTCCCAGGTCTACACATTGAATGATTTTTCAAGTGCTAATACTGAACGGGTGTATCAGACCAGGGTTTTTGCTAATTGCAGTACCACATGGGTCATATATTTGGCCACATGTCAGTGTCAATCATTTTATGTGGGCCAAACATCTAGATCCCTCCGAATACGTATGACAGAATATAAGAGTGACATCCGAAATAAGAAGGAAACTAATGCCTTGTATAGACACACCATCAAACATTCCAATGCACAATTTAGGTTCATAGTTATTGACAAAATTGTAGGGGATCGTAGCCATCAACAAGGTTGGCACTCTATTTTGAATAAAAAAGAACAATACTGGATTACAAAGCTTGGGGCACTTTTTCCGCCTGGTCTGAATGACCATTTATAACAGAGGCTATGTCTATCTATTCACATTAATACATGCTGTATAGTGTTATATCTTTGTTTTTTTCTAAATGGTGGCACTTACGTGGTTTTGCTAATATATGTTCTAGGAACTATACTATACTAGTAACTAGGATGACCAATTTACACTTCAGCACTGAGACGTTATACCTTTCTATGATTACTACATTAAGTGAATATACTTTTATCAGCTCTTGTTTGGCTTTGATGAATTTTTGTATTTACATAATCAGGTTATTATAATATTATAAGATGAAATTTACATAATTCACTCTAAAACATTTTTCATATATCTGCTTATAGTATTATGGAATTATATCTTTTATATATTTGCTTATAGTATTATTGAATCATTTAATGTATAACTGTTGGTTTCATAATTGTATATGAACTGTTTTTGATTATTTATTTAAAATAAGTTTTTTTGGGCATTTATACATCCCAAACACTAGGTTGGGCTATACCAATAATTCCTGTTCTAATAGGGAGGAGTATAAATATAACCAGAATCAGTTCCTCTTCTTTTTTACAAATTTATTTCTGTATACCATTGATAAAGGCTGTAAGGCCGAAACCGGTCTGGTTTAGTGACATATTTTCAATATGTTACTTTGATTAATAAAGTATTTATCACTACTTGGGTTCACCATCTCTTTTGCTGGTCATTTGTGGTTGCTCTACTAGAGCCGATAGCCTAGTACCAACCTATGAACCTTCTAAGACATTTTAATCCATATTTAGTGTATCATGTTGTTAACTAAGTATGTGAACTGGTCTATCTATCCCTTTACAGCTATGAACATGACTCCAAGGTCAAGGGTAAAACAATATAATTAGATAGTTTAGAATTGCCAGTCAGCCAGCATGTTTATAGGTTTGCATGTTTGCAATTGGTATGAAAGTAGATTATGGAAAGAAAACCAATTCAAAGAAGGGTAGAAAATGCAAACTCTATACAGACAGTGACCATAGATTAGTATCAAACCCCAGACTTATAAGCTGTAAGACAGAGATCTTAGCACTTAGCTACAATGTTGCCCAAATTAATGGCATAAAATCAAAATGAACACCCTTAACTAGAAGGCTTTTAAGGATAAAATAACTGTTGCTGCCTGATTATGTAAATACAAAAATTCATCAAAGCCAAACAAGAGCTGATAAAAGTATATTCACTTAATGTAGTAATCATAGAAAGGTATAACGTCTCAGTGCTGAAGTGTAAATTGGTCATCCTAGTTACTAGTATAGTATAGTTCCTAGAACATATATTAACAAAACCACATAAGTGCCACCATTCAGAAAAAACAAAGATATAACAATATACAGCATGTATTAATGTGAATAGATAGACATAGCCTCTGTTATAAATGGTCATTCAGACCAGGCCGAAAAAGTGCCCCAAGCTTTGTAATCCAGTATTGTTCTTTTTTATTCAAAATAGAGTGCCAACCCTGTTGATGGCTACGATCCCCTACAATTTTGTCAATAACCATGAACCTAAATTGTGCATTGGAATGTTTGATGGTGTGTCTATACAAGGCATTAGTTTCCTTCTTATTTCGGATGTCACTCTTATGTTCTGTCATACGTATTCGGAGGGATCTAGATGTTTGCCCACATAAAATGATTGACACTGACATGTGGCCAAATATATGACCCATGTGGTGAGGGCAAAAGACAATTGGCAGACCGTAAGTGTTACATGCAAATGTTTATAGATCCCACATTGGTATACAAGAAGGAAATTGATTCCTTCTTACAGACAGCTGAGGATCAAGGTATCATAACAATTAATGCTGTCAAACATCTTACTGTCAAAGATCCACAAAAACAGATCTTATATCTTTTGCCCAAAATACATAAGTCTATTACTAAACCCCCGGGTAGGCCTATAGTGTCTGGTATCGGATCATTAACAAAACCACTTTCAGCTTTTCTTACATTTTATCTCAAGCCACTATTGTCATTGGTCAGGGCCAGATTGAAAGACACGACACACTTTCTTCAGATAATAGCAGATACCCAACTGGAACAGGACTGGTTGATGTGCACACTTGATGTAAAATCTTTATACACCAGCATCCCACATTGGGCTGGTCTGCAATCATTACAATACTGGTTGGAAAAATGTGAAATGTACCCACCGGGTTTCAATACACTGCTTATCTGCATGGCGGAACATGTACTAACTAAAAATGTCTTTTATTTCCATGGCGAGTGTTTTTTACAGCTTCAAGGTACGGCAATGGGGGCTTCCTTTGCTCCTATATATGCTGACCTTTTTATGGCCTATTTTGAGGAGTGTTTAATCTATGACTTATCACACAATATTTATATTGTTGAAATGGACATCTGGAGACGATACCTAGATGATTGTTGGATGGTGTGGAAGGCAGATATTACATATTTACAAGAATTCATTCAGTATTTGAATGATAATGTATGGGGTATCGAGTTTACAGTAACATATGATTATAACACTATTAACTTCTTGGATGTTACTGTATACCGCAATGAGGATCACACCTTAAGTACTAAAGTTTTTCAGATATACCCTCAATATAACACCTTGTTACATGCATCTAGCATGCACCCTTACCACACCATCCGCAATATACCAAAATCACAATTCATGCGTATGAAACGCATATGTTCATCAGGAGATTTTGAAATAGCTAGGAATGACTTATGTTGTAGATTTAAACACAGAGGATACAAAATGAGGGATATCTCTTTGGCAAATGAATGGAGTAACTCACTGGATAGACAAACTTTATTGCAATATAAAAAGTTGGATAATAAGGATCAGGACTCAACAATAAGGTTTGTCACCACATATGGCAGGAACCATCAGCTAGTCAGGGATATTTTGAACTCAAATTGGAATATATTGATGGCACATGATGAATTAAGAACACTATTAGGCACAACATGTCATATGTCTTTCAGAAGGGGTAAAACTTTGGGGGGATGTTTTCCCACTACAAACACAAGGAAGGAGGAGGAGCTACCTATCAACAAACCACCTTAACAGGAGATAGACTCATAGGTACCTTTCCTTGTGGTCATTGTTGTTCATGTTCCCAGGTCTACACATTGAATGAATTTTCAAGTGCTAATACTGAACGGGTGTATCAGACCAGGGTTTTTGCTAATTGCAGTACCACATGGGTCATATATTTGGCCACATGTCAGTGTCAATCATTTTATGTGGGCAAACATCTAGATCCCTCCGAATACGTATGACAGAACATAAGAGTGACATCCGAAATAAGAAGGAAACTAATGCCTTGTATAGACACACCATCAAACATTCCAATGCACAATTTAGGTTCATAGTTATTGACAAAATTGTAGGGGATCGTAGCCATCAACAAGGTTAGCACTCTATTTTGAATAAAAAAGAACAATACTGGATCACAAAGCTTGGGGCACTTTTTCGGCCTGGTCTGAATGACCATTTATAACAGAGGCTATGTCTATCTATTCACATTAATACATGCTGTATATTGTTATATCTTTGTTTTTTCTAAATGGTGGCACTTACGTGGTTTTGCTAATATATGTTCTAGGAACTATACTATACTAGTAACTAGGATGACCAATTTACACTTCAGCACTGAGACGTTATACCTTTCTATGATTACTACATTAAGTGAATATACTTTTATCAGCTCTTGTTTGGCTTTGATGAATTTTTGTATTTACATAATCAGGTTATTATAATATTATAAGATGAAATTTACATAATTCACTCTAAAACATTTTTCATATATCTGCTTATAGTATTATGGAAATATATCATTAATATATTTGCTTATAGTATTATTGAATGATTTAATGTATAACTGTTGGTTTCATAATTGTATATGAACTGTTTTTGATTATTTATTTAAAATAAGTTTTTTTGGGCATTTATACATCCCAAACACTAGGTTGGGCTATACCAATAATTCCTGTTCTAATAGGGAGGAGTATAAATATAACCAGAACCAGTTCCTCTTCTTTTTTACAAATTTATTACTGTATACCATTGATAAAGGCTGTAAGGCCGAAACCGGTCTGGTTTAGTGACATATTTTCAATATGTTACTTTGATTAATAAAGTATTTGTCACTACTTGGGTTCACCATCTCTTTTGCTGGTCGTTTGTGGTTGCTCTACTTGGTTTGACCGTGCTAGCCGTCCGTGCGAAGCATTTAGTTGCACCTATACAAGCCTAGCCATAACAATTCCCTGGATATTTCTTCCCACAATATTTACTTCTCTGGACCCCTGTCTAGCAGGGCAACTGACATGATCCCCAGGGTGAATTTCCTATCTCCCATCCAATCGTCAAGGTTCCTTTTGAAGAGGGCCAAGGAGGCGCTCTGCTTGACATGTATGGGCAGTCTATTCCAAAGTATGGGGAACTTCTGGTCAGGAACTAATTCCTCCAGGATGTTTTGTTCATTGTGATGACAAGGTTTAGATCCCTGGAGTATGTGGCTCTGAGGGATTGGGATTTCTTTAAGTGGAGCATGTCCAACAGCTCAGGGTTTGACATGGCCTTGTATGTTAAGCAGAGATCGCCTCTGAGTTGATGATATGCCACAGAAGTCACCTTTATTCTGTTTCACAACAGTGCACATTTTATTGATTTTGTAAGAATGGATTTTGAAGCACATAGAAATAAGAATTTGATAATGCCAAATATTATCTTACATTACAGTGGTGGTATATGCTACAATGGGGTAGTAGTATGGCAGTAGGGAGATTAGGAGCTGGTGAGAGAAACACCATATTATGCATAATGGACTACATAATTTTCATCACTCTTACACCATTGTTCAGTACCTGATACAGGAAACTAATAGGTATGTGCACAAAAAATAAATCAGTACATACATACATGCAAATATGCAAACATTCATACATAAATAAATAAAGGGCAGTTGGACAAAAAACAAACAAACACTTGATTTGATTCCTTTTACAACTACACCCAGAAGCACAGGCAAAGAGTTCTATAGTTGGCTATTTAGCTCCGTATGAGCATTGTAATGGACATATTAACCAATTTTATGCATAAGCAGCAGGGTTCAAAGTATATCTGATTCAGCAGCTTAGGAGTACTTCCGATAGCCTTGTGAAAGCTCCATATTTTATTAATGTATTCTCATTTGGTACCAGTAATTCCGTATATTAAGCCAATTTCTACACTTGGCTTATTCAGTCACATGAATGACAAAATATGAATAGGTGGGATGTGAGAAACAAAATGACACTAAGACTGCCCTTCCTGGATAAACTGCACTGAACTGCATTTTTTAATGAATGTAGCAGTACTTAATATAGCAGCACTACTTCATACAAGGTGGGACGGTAATAAATTTGATTGCATCTGAGATAATTTGCAGGAAAAGGATATTTGTAATCACACAGATGAAGTTAAATATTCCCTTTTGCCTATAATTCATTATTGCTTCTTATGTTTGGTTATCAAAAATACTTGTGAAATTGCATTATACTCTGTTTTGCTGCTGATAAACATTTAAAGTGCCTTCCCCAGTGTGCCCGTGACTGGCTGAATTAGATACTGTAATTTGCACGATTGACTAAATTAGCGGGTGGGAGGTTGGCGTAATGGTTACAGTGGTTACCTTAGCATTCCACCATGTAAAGACCAGCATCCTTGAATATTTGAGGTGTGCCACAGAGCTACACTTCTTGCTTAGATGACAATGACATCAGCTTTTTTACTTCAGCCAGCATGTTGCTCTTGATTAAAACATATTTCTTTCACTAGTGAATGATTGCATATTTGTTAGTTTGCAAAAGCTAACATCACCAATATATATTAGATATTTTGTAGTACTGTCAGTTTTGTTCAAAGTACTGCTGCAGAAACTTTTTACTTTATATTCCTTCTGTGTATGTTATCCCACTGAAATAATGTTGCATTAAAATTAAAAGAGTAACTCAAAACTGCCAAAGACTGTACTCTGCTATTATTAGACCCACCATTGAATACAATGGCCCCTTTGGTATGTACAAATCCTAGCATATCATGCAAGTGGAAAGGCCCTAAGGATTTCTAAAAAAAAAAAAATAATAATAAAAAAAAAATAAAGGTCTTAACCCTTCAGCTACCCTGATAGATTAGCAAGACTCTGCTTTTACTCAGTTGCCTACAGTTTACTGGGTTGT
Source organism: Protopterus annectens (assembly GCF_019279795.1). Lineage (NCBI taxonomy): Eukaryota > Metazoa > Chordata > Ceratodontiformes > Protopteridae > Protopterus > Protopterus annectens. The sequence continues at coordinate 1,379,743,484 of NC_056737.1, forward strand.
GCTTTTCGAGTCATGGTCCTATTCAACCCAGTCCTATTTGACCTCCTATTTCTTCGCAAAACCAGTAGCTGTGGAAACACCCACACTAAGGAACTAAATTTACACAAACAAATAAGACTCATTACATGGATAGGTTCCTAACTGAATGTATTCCTAGCCTATGGAATGAGTTTCCACTACAGGCCTAACAAAGCACTACTTTGGCTACCTTTAAGGCTTGTGTTGATGACTGGATGAATAGACACAATTTTACACCACAGTTATCATGTATGACCCTGCTTAGTTTGGGAGTTTAGCACTATTAAGTGTTTAACAAAGTGTCAAGAACTTTTAAGTTTGTCTGCTTAGAGATGTATATTGCTAGGCATCTTATGGTCAATATGATTACTTGTCTAGTATGTTTCTATGACCCTGTGTTCCTAAGAACAGCATGCACACAACTCAATCTCAATATCATTCATGAAGTGATGTGCAATGAACCAATTAAAATTTCCTGAAACAATGCTCTCCTATTGCTCTTGTTGTCTGCAAATCATACCGATTGTTTATTCATTAACATTCTGGCATGCTAAACTCTTCCAATGAAGAAATGTGTTGCACTTGTGCATGCACACAAGCCAACTGGTCTGTTAGGGCTCAGTTCCATAGCTTAAGGAGATGGAACCTGATTGTGACCCAGGGGCTAAGGCATTGTTAGTGGCTCGGGTGCTAAGGAGCTTGAAGGAGGATTTGGAAGGATCACCTATTCTGAAATGGAGGGAGGATTTGGTATCAGCCTGTGATCTTACATTTCTTTGATGGTTGGAAGTCAGATGGCTATTGAACTCAACATAGAGAGAGCTATGTACAGCGAAGCATTTGATGCCATGTAGCTTTACACATTTAGGGGACAGCAACAATTCATGACATACAAAGACAGTATATATGTGACTGTAAGGTTGCTCTACTCTGGATGTGTCCACTTTCCCTTCATTACTAGCTCTCGTCCGCAGCTTTTCCAGCTAATGAGTAATACCAGGGTCACTATATTAGGACTAAATAGAACAGCACATGGCATCTTATTGTCATCTGGAAAGATATTTGAAGGGACAAAAATGTGTTCCTTGAGGAAGGTGCACATGTTTTATTTCATCTGCCACATTTTATGGTGATATAGATTCATATATTCATAGACTGATACTAGGCTAATCACCCAGGTGTGTGTGTGTGTGTGGGGGGCTTTCTAAGCCTAGCCAAGTTTTCCCAAAAGAATAGGGATATAAACCTCAACACAACAATGAGAACATGCTGGAGGGATAGATTCCCTTCGCAGAGACTTCCCTTACTATGGAACAGGGTCCCAATCTACATAAGACAGAGCCCCTCACTATCACTCTTCAAGAGGAACCTTGATGAGTGGATGGGTAACAGAAAGTTCACACCGGGATCACACCAACAGCACTACTAGATAGGGGCCAAGGGTACTAGCTGCTAGTACAAGGGTCTAGGGAACTACTAAAGGGGAGGTGAATACCGCATAACATGGCTGGGCTAATATATGCTTTCGGGCAGATAGCCCAGTACCAACCTATGAACCTATGGACCTATAATAATGATATCTTGCATCCAAATAGGATATTGAGGGGCAGGCATTTATACACTACCTTTGTATGTAAGGGACATGGGTGCCAGGCCCAGTGTAAATTTCCTATTCCCCATCTTACTTGTCTAGGTTGTGGTTAAACTGGGTAATAGATGAACTCAGCTTCACATGAATGGGAAGCCTGTTCTATAGGAGGGGCAGTCTCTGTGACTCATATCTGTCTCTCCTGCATGTTCTGTTTAAGTCACTGACAAAATTCAAGTCCCTAGACCTTGTACTTCTGGTACTCTTTGACTTATGAATATGTAAGAGAGTCATAAGTGTGTGGTTTGCGGATATCTTGTATGCCAGGCATAGATCACCCCTCAGCAATCTATAGGAAATTGAGTAGATGGAAAGGGCTTTAAGGTGCTCTTCATAAGGCAGGTTGGTTATGCCTTGTGTTCTTTTTGTAAGGAACCTTTGATGCCACTCTAGTTGCTGTGTATATCTGGTTTAGTTATATACCAAAGAGAGTACCTAGATGTCATGTCCTTACTTATAACTTGTGCGACATGAAAGGACTTCTTCAGCACTGTGGCCATATGGTGGTCAAAGGTAAGGCTACTGTTTACATGAGTACCCAGATCCCTGACCAATGGGTCGACTCTTAGGGGTATATTATTAATATGGTAATTAGCCAGGATGGTTGATTTCCAAAAGGGTAGAATTACACATTTTATAGGATTGAGTTTAAGACCATGGCTTTGGCACAATCTGTTAGTCAGAAATAGATATTCTTGAAGAATGCTTGTCTCTGCAGGGGAATTGATGATAACCCCCAGCTTGCAATAATCTGCAAACTTAGTCAGCCATAAACTTTCAACATTTGCTTCCATTTCAGAGAAATGGATGCCAAAAAGGAGTTGGCACAGTACTGAGCCCTGAGGGGACTCCACTTGTGACTGGCATCTTGTTGGAGGTAGCCTCATCTATTTTGACCTCCTGGACCCTATCAGTGAGCCAGTTGGCTATCCGGTGGGTGATAAATGGGTTTATACCTAAATTAGTGAGCTTGTCTATAATGCCTGAGTGGATTATTGTATCAAAGCACTGGCCAGGTTGAGGAAAGCTGTGTGCACAGTTTTACCTTCATCCAATGCTTTGGTGACCTTCTCAAAAAGTCCACCAGATTTAATAGGCATGACCTTCCTTTAGAAAAGCTGAACTGTGAAGGTTCCAGTGTTTGCAGGTTACCTATGTCCTCATTTATCATGTCCATAATGATTCTTTCCATGGCCATACATATGAGTCTGGTAAGACTTATGGGCCTGTAGTTACCAAGATCAGTGGTTGGACCTCCTTTGTTCAGGGGAATGACTGGGGCACAAAACCTGACTGAGGGCTCCAGTTGAAAAGTGATTCAAATGGACCAGAGAGTTTATGTTTCATGCTATTTATTAAACATCCCAGAATGTTATTGGGGCCCATCGATGCAGTGATTTTGTCCTTGGAAAGTGTATTAATGACATATTCTCTAGTAATGGTTGGGGGGGTTGTGTTATGTGGTATTTCCTTTGGACTATCAGGGAGGAGTGGGGGAGAAATTTGAGCTAACCCTGTCAGACAAAAGGTTAGCATTGGCCTCAATTTAGTATGGGTAATGCCATTTACAATAAGTTCTGTGCATTACTGTGTATTTCCTCTGAGGTTACAGACATAGCTGTAGAAACTTTTGTGCTTGTCCTTTGCTTGAGAAGCTATTTTTTTCTTCAAATTTAGCCTCTGAAGTATTAATTAACCCTATTAGCTGTGCATTTAGATTGGTCAAGAGGCTTTCAGTATGTATGGATTTGTTCCTCCTACCCTTGGCCAAGATTTTTTCCTTTTGTTGTATAACCAATTGAATTTATAATTCCACCAGTGTGGCTTGTCTATTAAGTTTGTCTTATTCTTAATATGAGTGGGCACAGATCACTGTATACTGCTATCAATTTAACTGCACAGAGATTTTGTAAATAGCTCAGCAAATTCTATCGTGTTTAATGGGTTTGGGAGTACTTGGAATTTAGACAAGGTGTTGCTTAGTAGAGAGAGATGTTAGTCTTTGATTGTGCAATGCAGGAGGTCTTAGTGTTTTACGAAGGTTACCTATAAGTGCTTCAGCATAAGTAGTTTTATGTGTAGGGTCTTTACCATGTGCAGTAGTCATGATGTAAGTGTCACTGACAATCTCTATAGGATTAGTTTTGGTTATATGAGAGAGTTTTGCCTCCACTGTTAAAGTGTATTTACACCTCTTGCATACACTATCTGTTTTATTAAGAATAACTGAGTTGTCAGTGTATGTGAGGCAATTGTTACAATGCCTCAGAATACCTATTTCAACCATACTGGCCACAGAGAAAGTCAGGAAGAGCATATCCATGGTCACTGCTCTGCTAGGGAGCAGTGAGGAAAACTTAAATATTGAACAAGTCAATAAGACAAGCAACTTGATGAGCAACACTCAGGTATGAGCAAACTAGATGCTCTAGTGGTTACAAAAAACTGTCTAGACAATAATGCCACAAGAGTGCAGACCACATACCAGAGCAAAGACACTTAGAATAACAGGCACAATAAGCTTTCACAAACAATTCCCAGCTCAGAAGGATGTAGGTTATCCTGTCCTGCCACTAGAGTGTAGACTGTGATGATAGGCGGTACTGCCAGCCATGTCAGGTGAAACAGGGCAGTTGATTTGTAGCATATGCCAGCACACCTAGCTGGGGTTTTGCAAATAATTATGTAATTTATATATAAAACTGCTTTGTACAGACGTTTGTGCTGAAAATGTATTTCTGATGTTTGCTTGTGTTAAAATGTATCAACAGTGTGAGCAAAGACACTTAGAATAACAGACACAATAAGCTTTCAACAATTCCCAGCTCAGGGGGATGTAGGCTATCCTGTCCTGCCACTAGAGTGTAGACTGTGATAATAGGAGGTACTGCCAGCTATGTCAGGTGAAATAGGGCAGTTGATTTGTAACATATGCCATCACACCTAGCTGGGGTTTTGCAAATAATTATGTCATTTATATATTAAACTGCTTTGTACAGATGTTTGTGCTGAACATGTATTTGTGAGGTTTGCTTGTGTTAAAATGTATCAACAGTGTGCCCTGCTGGAAAGAAAAGAGATGAACATGTATCATTGTAACTGTTTAAATGTACACATTGTAACAGCATATACTGGAAGTAAAGAGTTAATCTTAATCCACCTGATTTTGCAAAATATTCTTGAAATTAAATTACTTTATGGGTTAAGCCATAAAGATGTTATCCCACAGTTTTGAAGGGAGCTAGAGACACAATGTCTATGCTAGAGAATAGGTTGCAGCTCCTGTAGGAAGAGTGAAATGTTTTTTTTACTTCCGGCAGCTGCACCACATCTGAGAAAAGCTCCATCTATGTGTATTGTAGCATGTAGGTGCTAAAGCCTGGTAGCTTCTAATGATGGGTGATAGTGGGAAACAAAATCAGATGACCAGGTGTATGTGATGTCATTCTGTATAGAAATAATATTTTAAAATGAGAAGAGACTGAAGTCTCAGCAGCATTCTGTATTCTGTCTTGGATATGACAACAAGGACTACTCACCAATCTTTCATTGCTCTAGTCAGTAAGTAGGAACAGTAATTCTTTTAGTCAGTCAGGAATAGATAGTGAGACTAGCTAAATACTGCTTTTCTATAACTGTGTGAAACTTTCCATCAGTGTTATTTTTAATATTTCCTGTGACTGAAACTCTGTTTACTGTAAATAGATATTTAGTATTTTCATGTTCTTTTATTATTCATTATTGGATATATTTAAACTTTTAATTGTGGCTGGTCCTTTAAGAAAATATTTAAGCTTTGAGAGTATTTTCATATATTTATTTGGTGATAACTCTGATCACCCCTGAAAGCCTTGCTGTTTGGTTAACATTACAATTTATATTAATATTAATTTCACTTGGTATTATTGGATACTCTTTTAAGAGCCTTATGGCAACTGACTGGTGGCAGTGAATCTTCCTTATATTCTGGGCAATGTTGGTAGAGTGGGTAATCTGTGACAGCCTTTCCTAGGTGTGCATGTGTGTGTGTGTGTGTGTGTGTGTGTGTGTGTGTGTGTGTGTGTGTGTGTGTGTGTGTGTGTGTGTGTGTGAATTTAATCTCAAAGAGTGTGTGTCAGCTGCTTGAGGCAGGGACACGAAGCACTGGTTTCACAGAGAGGGTGCTGGAGGATTTGGCTTGGACAGTCTTCTGAGGACCTAACTTTACAGCTGTCCCAATGGGGAGTCTTACTGGGGACCTAGATGGAGACAGATATAGAGAAATCCAGACCCCAGACTGACTGCATTCCCTGTATGCTCTTAAGGGAAATTGTGCTTATCACAGAGAGGTCTGCATCTGGAAATACTGAGTGTATCCATTTGTATACCAAGTGAACATCCTGCTCCAGCATCAGTGGTGAGGATTCAGGCTCCTTGATTACTGGCCCAGAGTGGGAATGTCACATAGACCACAAACCTTCCTAATGTAAAATTACTAGTTTGGAGCCCAAGTGCTTAAATCTGAACAAATAAACTTAGAATAACAGATACAATAACTCTTCGCCAGCAATTTCCATCTCAGAAGGGCAGAGGCAATCATCTCCTCTTACAAGAGTGTAGACCACAAATCTTCTTAGTGTAAAATAACTAGCTTGAAGCTCAAATGCTTACACCAGAACTAAGGCACTTTTAGAATAATAGACATAATAAGCTTTCAACCAGCAATTCCCAGCTTAGAAGGGTGTAAGCTACCTCTCCTGCCACAGCAATGTAGACCACAACCTTATGTAGGAAAACTAGTTTGAAGCCTAAATGCTTAAATCAAAACTAAGAGGCTTAGAATAACGGTTACAATTTAATCGGGCTACTAACAAGCAGTAATAAATGCAGCAGATTAAATGCAACTGAACACTTTAAGAACATGCAGCAAAAAGCAAAATAAAGTAACAAAGTAAGAAGAAGCACAGATACAGTAAATGGTAATGAAGAAAGTGTAATTTTAAGTAAGTGGGAAGGGAGGAAACTGAAGATGTTTCAAGTTTAATAGACTAAGGGGGTGGACCTTCCCAGCTGATCTCTCTGTGCTCAGTAGAATAAGCTGATGAGATGATACTGTGAGGAGTGTCCAAAATCAGATTTATTGTTGAAGTGGGCAGCTCAAAAGCCACCAAGTTTAAGAGTATAGCAGCGATAGAGCAAGTAGGTGGAAAAAATCAAATGCAGGCAGAGATCAGCAATAGCCAGGCAGAGAACAGCAAGTCAGACAAGCACTACAGCTAAAGATGCCTCCAAATATTTCTATTTAAATGAGCAATGCTATTTCTCAACTTCTCCCACTAATTATTAACTATCTGCAAAGGAATTCTTTTCTAACTTTTCTAACTGACCCTAGTCAAGACCTCTTAAAACTCCAAAAGAACAAAAAACATAAGAAAGAAACAAAAACAAAACAAAAAACCAAAATGCAATATAAAAGTTAAAAAATAAAAGTAACCAAACCTTAATTGAAAAAAAATAAATTCAGCATCAAATGTAGACAGAGATCAGCAATAGTCAGGACTAACTAACTAAACAAATAAATACACCTGCCTTCAATTTTAGCCTGTTAACATCCATTACTTTCAACATGTAAAAGTCTATGAACATGTATAAAAGTGGTAGGGATACATATTTAAATAAAACACACACACACACACACACACACACACACACACACACACACACACACACACACACACACACACACACACACGCACACAAATATACCCATAAAAGTATTTATTTACAGCTTGCTTGACTAGGCTGAAACAACTAGCTAATCACTTTTTTTTTACTTGAACAGTCATGGTTTGCCAGCTATTTTGACAGATCAAAAACACAATACTACATTTCAAAGAATTAAAACAAGTTTGCTTTAGTCATTTACTTACAAGATTACAGCACTTGTAAGATGCTTTAAAGTGGCAGGATTCTACTGTGTAAGAGCTCTGTGCTACCCATTTTGATTGGTTTGTATGCAGTATTATTGGGGTAATGATTGGATTGTATGCAGTATTATTGGGGTAATGATTGGATTGTATGCAGTATTATTGGGGTAATGATTGGATTGTATGCAGTATTATTGGGGTAATGATTGGATTGTATGCAGTATTATTGGTGTAATATTCTGAGGAGCTACACAGCAGCACTGAAAGTCCAGGAGTTGGCGAAATAGTCTCTTTTCAAACAATCCAAATAAAATCCAAAAAAAGAGCGTATACCACAGCTAAAAGTACTAAAAATACTTTAATACACAGTAAAACAATGAAAAAGGTAAGTGCTTTCAAAGCCTATTTTCACTAGTGCTTCTTCAGACCTAACAGCATACAACCCTCACCCCCATTTATATTATCAAACATCCAATCAACATTCAACATTAATTAAAACATCGTTATTCAATCAATTAAGACAGAACAGAGAATACATTCTTCAGCGTGTCAGGTGTTGTGCTTTCAAGACTGGTTTCAAAGACACTCTTTCATTAAGCCCAGGAAATTTATCACTATTCAGTTGTATTATCCACTCCTGTTCTTTTACCTCAGCTCTAATATTCTGAGGGCTGACTAATCTGTATTAAACATTTTGGAAGGCTGTTTGCTCAATTTGTTAAATATATAAACACATACACACACCTGATCAGCATGTTTCAAACATTCTGCAAAAGAAAACATGTTAGGTTATTCTTGCATGCGCCCAGCCTGGAATTTATATACATTTGGTACATTATTATTTATTTTACTTTTATTTAACTTGTATTTATTGGAAAAGTCTAACTGTGTTGTTGCCTATTTTCAGAGGAGGTCTGAGGAGAAAAGCTCCAAACACTAATCAATAATGACATCAGATAAATATACATGAGTAGATATTGATGCAATTTAAGATTAGATAAGACATAAATGATAGAGTGTAGGAGTGCAGCTTTGGTATATACAGTAATTGGGCAAAAACAAATAACTTATTTTAAACATTGTGTAGGAATAAAACATGCATAGTGTAGGACTATTTTGCTATGTATAGCAGTTTTATGTTATGTTAGGGTAATGCATAAAATTAGATCTGAATGGGGAAATAAAGTCATCAGAGAGAAGATGGACGTCAGGAGAGAGATTGATAGAGTTATAAAGATGAGAATATGGGAAGAATGAAGAGAAGAGACAGGGGAAGAGGGTAGAAGGGACAATTGAGAGGAAGAGGGATTAGAATATAAAATTAGAATAAGGGGATGAGTGGAGGGAGGGTTGAGAGATAAAAGGGGATGAGGGTTGAGTGTAGTTAGCATAATGGATAGGTGAGTGGAGGGAGGGTGAGTGAGAATGAAGTAGAGTATAGTTAGGAGAAGGTTTTTATTATAACTGTGCTTGTGTTAGCCTGTTGTAGTGCTGGAACAGAGCCATGTATTAGGTAGGAAGTCTTTTAGAGTGGGTTTGAACTATTTAAGAGAAGAAGTTGATGTAATATGTGTAAGTATGCTATTTCTTGATCTAGTGATAGTATAACCTGTATCTGGAGGACTTGGTTGGTGTATGTATAGTAAGAAGTTTTTGGTTGTTACTATAAAGTGCAGATTAGTGTGGGTAGTAGAAACATGCAGGATGTTGGTGATTTAGTGCCACTTATTGTCTGATCACATTAGGCTCAAAATGCGTCATGCAATGCATGTTAATGAGTGCATAATGTTATGGAAATATGATGCTTTGTGCAAATTAACCTCACAGTATGCCTACACGAGGAAACACAAAATGGCAGACTGATTCAGAAATGTATAAAATATGCTTGCTGTGTCACAGTGCATACCTGTTTTATACATAAAGAACTGTGAGGGAAATGATGCCTGCAGTAGCAGTAGCTACAGCCCAGTAATGCATATTAATACTCTCAGATTAATTGCTTACAGTGCTGTGGTGTCACAGCCATTTATGTCAATGAAGGAGGTAAAAAACAGCACCTAACCTACCTCCACCTGAGTGACACAATTATGGATCATTTCCTTGTGGAGACAGAAGCTATATGGGACCTAGACAAATGGTGTTATCAACAAATGGAATAGAAGGGGATGTGTGTGATGCCCATTCCTGTGGAGACTAAGTTATGTGCTGCTTTAACTTCTTAGCTACAGGGATTTTTCAGTAACCAATGGCTGGAGCATCAAGAACATAAGGGAGATACTTTTCAGTAACAAAGTTCCAAACAATAAAGTGTCCCTGATTTGTTCTCTACTCGAGATTATACTTGAGAATAATTTGTTTATTTTTGGTGATGAGTACTACATCCAAGGGGTAGGCATGGCTATGGGAACAGCTTGTGCCAATAGCTATGCCAACCTCTCTCTCTGGCAAACTGGGAAGCCAGATATGTCCTATCTAACAATATTTATTGCACTTGTATCAAGTGGTACAAAAGGTTTGTGGATGACATTTTTTTGTTGTGGCAAGGTACAGAACAACAATTACTTGATTTCATCTGTTTTTTGAATGAGTTGAATGGGTTTCTTAGGTTTACCTCTAAATATTCAGCAGTGGGGCAGGAATGTCTGGATGTTAAGGTAACCAAAGATATGGCTCAAAATGTTTCCACAGCCATGTATAAGAAGGATGTGAAGAGGAACAATATCCTGCATAATAGTAGTATGCATCTGAGGCATACTAAGTCTAATGTGCTTACAGGTCAGATTTTTCTATAATGAGGCTTTATAGTGAAGATGCCCAACTGAAGATGGCACTGCATACCCTTAAACAAGAGTTCATTGAGAGAGGCTACAAGGCTGAGGCCATTGATATACAGATATCCCAGGCCTGGAGTGAAAGGCAGGAGAGATGTAGACCATATTTATGTAATGATTCCAACTCTAATGCTACTATTAATAGTAATGTTAATGGTACTCCTACAGTGACCCAAGGCTGTAGCAATAAGATTAGGATGCCCCTGACTTATCCCAGTGATATACATATGGTTTGTAATGTCATTAGGAATAACTGGGATATTTTTTCAACTGTGAATGAGCTAGAAGGCATTATAGCTCCTGAACCCCATTTTGCCTTTAGGAATAACAAGTCCCTCAAGAGACAACTATGTTATAAAACACAGCATGCAACACCACATACTCTGTCAGATAGAATGGGGACGTATATGTGTAGGAGATGTGCGGCTTGTACACATATATACAATGGTGGATATTTTAAGCATCCCCATCTTGGTTTTGAAATAGAAAATAAATTCTATGCGGATTGTCAGACTAGTAATGTGGTGTATTTCTGCTATTGCACTGTGTGTTTTTCATTTTATGTAGGCAAAATGAATAGGGTATTAAAAGAGTTCTATAACACACTAGAGATGTTAGGAATGCTAAATAAATGAATGCACTAGCTCTCCATGTAGCCAAAACAGGTACTGACCATAAGTTTAAGTTTCTTGTTTTGGATATTATGCATGAAACTTTGAGAAAAGGTGACCTGAGTAATAGAACTGAATCCTATGAGCAAAAGTGGATTATACGTCTTTAAGCAGACAAACCTCCAGGTCTAAATAATAGGGTTTCCCTTAAACCCTTTTTGAAGGTGACAGCCCTTAAGCATTGATTATTACTTGTATTAATAGCTCTGTTTAGTCACCTATGTATGATCTCACAATAGACTCTGCTTTGCAATTCTTGAGTGAGATATGTTTTAGAGGTGTATTTTGTTGTATGTACATTAGTTTTATTATTGTACTCTTTTTATACTTAACTGGAAGTTATGAGCAACTAGTATAGCTTACTATGTTACTGACAAGCATATTTGTTTCTTCTCTGCTATTTAGACATAGAATTTTTTATTCATGTTTTTTACACAAATATTTTTATGTATTTAAAATGTGCTGCTTTTAATTACTTTGGCATTTTTTTGTAAGTTAAAGCAATTAGGCTTTATTTGCAGCATGATTGGTTGAATGAGCATTTATAAGGGTGTGTTCTATTTTGTCTTTTAAACAGTCTGTAGAAGCAAATGTTATTCGTGAAAGCGCTTACTTTTTGCAATAAATTTCTTCTACAATTACTTCCTGCTGTGTGGAACCACTTTTGTTTTTATTTTTACTATTTTTCAGTAACCTACTGGGGATATATTAGGGTTATTATAGGTGTTAGCCTCACAAATGCTGATCCAGTTCCATGACATTAGACTGCAACATGTGGAAGAACATGTCTGGATCTCCAGGACTGTGAAGGAGAGAATCATCAGAATGTAGTCATTAAAATATATTGCCCATTTCCTTGAGGTCCTTTAAGGCACACACAATGCCATTGAGGCCCCCTGTGGACAAGATGGACTGAATACATCAACAGGAAGAACTTCCATTCCCTTATCTGCCAGGTGGTGTTTAATGCACATGGCATTATTTATAATGTTCCCATGCATCACCTAAGCAGTTCGCTTGATTCTAACATCTGACACATGCCCAACATAACTTCTCACAGAGTCATCTGATTGGTAGGTACTTGCAGATGATAGATAGACAGGCCTGCTCATACAGGTTGTATGCCACAGCCATCCCTATTAAAAGAGGAGGCAGATACAGTGCATAAAATACCACAGATGAGGTATACAATGTGTTGTTTGCTGTGTATTGCATGGGATGGTAGGCATACTTCAAGAGCCCTGGTTGATGACCCCCTTCTGTAACTTCCTCCCATACAAACCATGCATATAATTGCTAATAACATAGCACATGAAATAAGAAATACAGTGGATTATGCTTCCATTATCTAGATATGTCTACAAGTATACAACAATTCAGCCATGAAATCTGCACCAAGATGTCTGTTGTCTGTACAGTGCTACACAATGTGACATTGCACAAACAGTTGCAGCAGCAAGTTTCTGCTGTCTGTACAATGCTGCACAATATGACATTGCACAAACAGTTATAGCAGCAAGTTATCATTCAGCAGGATTTTTAATGCCAGTTGTTTCAGCAGCAGAAGAACAGAGTGTAGAGTCAGGTGAGGTAGGCAATGCAACAGGAGTAGCAGTACCACATCTGAGGCAGAGCCAGGAGCAGTACTACAACACTGGCAAAGAGGTGGCACCTAGTCCTCAGCTATGGGCCATGACACAGAGAACACAGAATAAAATGATGAATACATTATTACATCCAGGTTATGCATGACAAAATCATCATCATTTGCAAAGGTTGTTAGGCTGCACAGAGACAGATGACTGCAAACTATTAGATGGGTTATGGCCATAGTACTGGTTGAGAGACACATTGAAAGGTGACAGCAACATTGTGAGATGAGATGGGATCTTGGGGGATGAGCACAATAACAGTGGAAGTCAAGTATCACATCATCCAGTGGTGGGGGTCAGGATGTCCCAAGAGGAGCATTGGCAATATCTACTGTGCTGACTTGTCATGTGAAGAATTGAAGTGATTTGTGGCAGGGAAGGGGTAGAGCTATTAGTCTGTCAGCATCCAGCCTGAAAGAGCATACTGTGTGGTGAACCTGATGAGCTCTGTTGCCCATAATGTAATTAACAGCTAGGTGAGGTAACCTATGTGCTGATGGGAAATAGGGAAAGGACAGAGCTATATGAACATATACATGGATTAGTATGCACATACATGAACATGCACATATAGCCAAATGAGTCATCTTGGGTATTGAACCAGAGAAGTCTTGTTGGCCATGACCTGGATCATTAGAGCCATAGTTGGCTCATCTAGTGCCCAGTTCCAGTCCCAAATATGCTGCCCTACTCTGTCAGCTCTTCTGTTGAAGAAAGAAAAAAAAAAAGTCTGCTCCATTCACTTTGCACACAATTCCCACTGCTACTCCCTCAGCGCTAAAAAAAGAAATAGAACCTCTTCTAATACCTTGCACTTGGGATGGCTGCCTCCTTCATCACATGTGTTATTTATTTATTCTTTGTTGACTGGGTTAGTCCCACTTGGCTAGTAGCCTCTTTTCAGGGCAGACCCAAGTTGGTATTTTTACTGTTGTGGGAAATTTGGACCAGGTGTCAGGGAACTGTTTTTTCTCCCACCCTTATTCCTGCTGTGTTAAATAGTGGTCTAACAACTTTTTGAGTTTTATCTGATTGTCTCAAGGCTTGCTAGTATAATTAATATTCCCTGTTGTTAACCTCTGCATTCATTGCTTGAAGCTCCTTGTGTTCTGACTGAAAGTGCTACAGAAACAATTTGAAATATAAAGTGATACGTATATTTTTCTGGCACTTCTTTTCAAAGTTCTATATTATCCTACTTTTTTTGCTTGATTGATTTAGATATATATTTGCTGGCTTCTGATCTATGCTGAAATTGCTGGTTTTTCTCCCACCCTTATTCCTGCTGTGTTAAATAGTGGTCTAACAACGTTTTGATGTTTATCTGATTGTCTCAAGGCTTGCTAGTATAATTAATATTCCCTGTTGTTAACCTCTGCATTCACTGCTTCAAGCTCCTTGTGTTCTGACTGAAAGTGCTACTGAAACAATTTGAAATATAAAGTGAAAAGTATATTTTTCTGGCACTTCTTTTCAAAGTTCTGTATTATCCTAATTTTTTTTGCTTGCTTGATTTAGATATATATTTGCTGGCTTCTGATCTATGCTGAAATTGCTGGTTTTTCTCCTACCCTTATTCCTGATGTGTTAAGTAGTGGTATAACAACTTGTGTGTTCCCACCCTCCCTCCCTATTGGTATCATCTTCTTATACTTGGTGGCTTTGCAATTGCCCACCCTGCTGTATATTTGATGTGTGATACTCCTCCCAGTCTAGCATCATTAGCTCATTCTACCTAATACAGAAAATAAAATTTGCACTTTATTCATCTGCTCTTACTGTATTTGTGTTTCTTCCTACTTTATTACATTATTTTGCTTTTGCCTCTTCTTGAAAGTACTCAAGTGTCCTTATTCTGCTGCATTTATTACTGTTTGGTAGTAGCCTGATTAAACTGTAACTGTTATTCTAAGCCTTCTGGTTTAAGCACCTGGGCTTCAGACCAGTTATTTTACAGTAAGAAGATTTGTGGTCTGCACCATTGTGGCAGGACAGGTAGCTTACATCCTTCTAAGTTGGGAATTGTTGATTGAAGGCTCAGTGTCTGTTATTCTAAAAGTGTATTAGTTCTGGTTTAAGCACTTGGGCTTCAGGCCAGTTATTTTACATTAAGAAGGTTTGTGGTCAGCACTCTTGTTCATAGGTTCATAGGTTCATAGTTTGGTACTAGGCTATCAGCCCTAGGGCCTATACAAGCCTAGCCATAACAATTACCTGGCTATTTCTTCCCACATTATTTACTTTCCTGTGGGAGGAGAGGCTAGATTCTGCCCTTCTGAGCTGGGAATTTCTGGTTAAAGTCTTATTGTGCCTGCTTATTTGAGCCATTTCTTTCTAAAATTGGTGTGGCTTGTTTACTGTAGCATAGACTAGATTCAGGCCTGCTGAATCTAGCTTTGTTTGTATAACCTGAGCACTGATCCAGGCCATTTTTTTTGGAGAAGGTTCCCCTGCACTTTATTCATCTGCTTTTGCTGTATTTGTGTTTCTTCCTACTTTATTACTTTATTTTGCTTTAGCTGCCTGTTCTTAAAAGTACTTCATTGCATTTATCGTGGTGCATTTATTACTGCTTGTTAGTAGCCTGATTAAATTGTAACTGTTATTCTAAGCCTTTGGTTTATGCACTTGGGACTCAGACCAATTGTTTTACATTACGAAGGTGTGGTCTGCACTCTTGTGGGAGGAGAGTGTAGATTCTGCCCTTCTGAGCTGGGAGTTTCTGGTTATAGGCTTATTGTGCCTGCTTATTTGAACTGTTTCTTTCTGAAATTGGTACGCCTTGTTTGCTGTAGCATAGACTAGATTCAGACCTGCTGAATCTAGCTTTGTTTGTATAACTTGTGCACTAATCCAGGCCATCTTTTTTTGGAGAAGGTTCCTCTGCACCCTAGTGGCAGGAGTGTGCAGTTAAAACTTGTCTGATCAAAGACTGCTGGAACGGGGCTCAGTTTTTAGATCTTATTGGTCAACTAGTTAATTTGTTTAAATCGGTTTGTTCATTTGCTACTGTTAAAAAAACACACTTTATGCATCGCCGCTTAGTTAGGGTTAAACTATTCCTGGTGCCATAAAATCTGCTCTTCAAATTTTCCCTTAGAACTAGTCAGCATTTTAGTTTTAGCACTCAATCTGTTTCTTTGAGCTCAGCACTTGTTCAGAACTCATTGTAAGCACTAAATAATTTACTAATTACTACAGCACTCCTTTCCTCACTTATCTAGAGGAAAACAGTTTTTAGTACTTAATAAATAAGCACCTATCCAGGCATGTCTAAGGGTCAGCTCCTGGTGGTTTCTCCTGTTTACCTGATGAATCTGGGCATCTTGGTGCAATGCAGCAATAGCATCATGTACACCGACAACTCTCTCCACCTACCACCCAACACGACAACCTGTGAGAGGTGCACTTACATAGCCAAACCGGAAGCAAAGCTCTCTTCAGCCAAGACTGGACTAGACAGTCAAGAGGAGAAGGTAAACACTTGCACTACACCATACTCATCACATAGTCCCTCAAAACCTACACCACTAAAATCCACACATAGAAACACAAAAACATTTGTGGAGGCTCTCAATAATAATTTGCTGAAGCAACAGAGACCTCCAAAGCAGAAATGCAAGCAACCTCCAAACCTCAACACAACCCAAATGACACATAGCCCACAGACTCAGTGTGCCAATCAACCACAGCCCATAAGGCAAAACAATGTACCGAACACACCAGTAATAGGTGACTCTATAGTCAGGCACACTGATGTCCTACTCACTGGGTTAAACAAGGAGAAGGTTGCTGTCAGCTGCCTATGGGGTGCCAGGATCCATCACATAACTCACACACTCTGGTCACTCCACAAGAAGTACAAATATGACTCTGTCATTGCCTATGCTGGTGTAAACGACCTGAGATGTGCCTCCCTGGACTACATGAAAAGAGACATAGAAGAGCTCTCTGATCTTGTAGCTCAGACAGGTATAACCCTAGCCCTGAGTAGCATCCTGCCATCACCCAGAATGATACTACAGTACAAGGACACAATGATTGACTTCAACAATTGGCTAAGCCTCTGGTGTCATTCTAAGGGGATCCAGTATCTGTCTGCCTGGGATGACATGATCAACAGACCACAATGTTTTGCCAGAGATGGCCTGCACCTGTCGCCCTTGAGATTCTGGATACTGGCTAAGGCTCTTGCCACCCCTATAGTGTCTGTTTTAGGCAAGGTTCAAATGACAAATTCACCACTGTAA
Source organism: Protopterus annectens (assembly GCF_019279795.1). Taxonomy (NCBI): domain Eukaryota; kingdom Metazoa; phylum Chordata; order Ceratodontiformes; family Protopteridae; genus Protopterus; species Protopterus annectens. The sequence continues at coordinate 1,379,760,460 of NC_056737.1, forward strand.
CAGGTACAAGCAAGCAAAATCTGAGGGTAATGCTACTTAATGCTAGAAGTCTAAACCTCAAAATATACTCACTCGAGGTACTCCTTAAAATGGAGAACATCGACATCTGTGCAGTGTCAGAGACTTGGTTCAAGGCTCCAGAGAGCACCCCTGCATTACCAGGCTATAATTCATACCACACCTTTCGGCCATCTAACCTGGACTGAAACACTAAAGGTGGAGGTGTGTCCATATTCATTAAGGATATCCACACCTCCAGGCTAGTTGCTCAACATAATGCATCCGAGATTATTCAAGTGCAACTAACTCTGGGCAAGACCACAATCCAAACTGTAGCTTGCTAGAAATCCCCCACCATGCCCCAGGATTCCCACTCCTCATTTCTTGATACACTGGAAAATATTAGGGTACAACCCAACACCCTAATAATGGGTGATTTCAACTACCCCACCATTAACTGGGAAAACTACTCATGTACCGACTCAACGTTTTCTGGAATTCATAAATTCCAACGCCTTGGATAAACTTATCTACACCTCCACCAGGGGCAGCAATATCCTAGACCTGGTCATTACTAACATGGGTGACTGGTGTTCCACACCAAAGGTCAATTCCTTGTTGGTCAGATCCGACTACAAGCTAATCACCCTAGACATCCACATTCTGCCCCTACCCCACATTAGGGAAACTACCATAAAAAATTCTCCAAAGCCAACTTCACGCTTAAGACAGAAGTGGCAAACTTCACGACACCCATGCAGATGGACAATAGAGGTATGACTGCTGTAGCCTACACATTTGCACTTTATAAGCACTTACACAAGTTCATGGATCGTGCTATCTCTAACAGAACCAAGATGCTATCCTCCAAAAAAATTAAGCCAATCTGGTGGTCCCCTACCATAAACAAATTCTACAACAGAAAAAAAAAACTGTTGCAAAAAAGAGTAAAATCCCATGATGGGAGGAACTCCCTGGTCAGCCTCAGTAAGAAGCTGAGATCCCTCATAAAATCCTCCAAAGCTAGTTATGAAAACAAAATCACTACTGATTCAAAAGACAACCACAAAGCATTCTGTAGCTATGTCAAGAATCTCAATGGCAACACTCAGATCTGCTCTGAGTTACAGCACAATGGCACTAAATATACAGAACCAACTGATATTGCCAACATCCTGGCAGATAGATTCAGTGCTAACGTTACACCCCTCTCACCCCCTAAAGGGCCCATCTCTATACCAGAAGAATGCAAAGTTCCTGTAATCATGGCTGCACAGATAAAAACCACACACTCTAAAGCCAAGAACACAGCATCCATGGGACCTGACAACATCCCAGACTGTGTTATACATGAACTACAGAATGAACTGGCACCCGACTTAAGTACCATGTTCAATCATAGCCTCACCTCAGGCTTTGTGCCCACTGAATGTCGCAAAGCGATGGTTATCCCACTCCACAAAGGAGGATCCACCACAGACCCCAGGAACTACTGCCCCATTAGCCTGACAAGCCTGGTCTGCAAGGCCATGGAATGTATCATCATGGAACTTATAAACAAAGACATTGGTAATCTCCAAACTTTGGACCCCACCCAGTTTGGGTTTGTAAAAGGCAGATCATGTCTCCTAAACCTGATAGACTTCTTTGAAGCAGTCACCAAAGCTGTAGAGGAGGGTAAGGTGGTACATACATCCTATCTAGATCTTGCCAAGGCTTTCAACACCATCCCCCACTCTGGAATTATAGATAAGCTTACTAAACTAGGTATAAAATCTATGTCACGAGATGGGTTGCCAACTGGCTCACTGACTGGACCCACACTGTGAAAGTAGCAGACTCCAAATCTGACTTCAGACCAGTGACAAGTGGAGTACCACAAGGTTCAGTCCTGGGTTCTCTCCTGTTTGGTATCTACTTCTCTGAAGTACAGGCTAACGCAGAAGATCTTTGGCTAATGAAGTTCGCAGACGACTGCAAACTAGGAGCCATAATCGAAACTCCTAACGATGTGGACATCCTACATAGGGTCTCACTGAGACAGATGCCTGGTGTCAAAGCCATGGCCTCAAGCTTAATGCCAAAAAGTGCACTGTCATCCCCTTTGTTAAAAACTCTGTACCCATGAACTACCACATAGGTGGTAGTAAACTTAACACTGAAAGTGTGATAAGAGACCATCAGACACAGGTGGACAGTAGCCTCTCCTTTGATAATCACATCGCCACAGTAATCAGGAAATCCTTCTACATGGCACACCTCATCACAAAAGGTTTCTCATCTAGGAAAAAAGAGGTCATTGTTCCCCTCTACTTGTCACTCATTAGACCCATTATAGAGTACAACGCCCCTTTTGGTATGTACCTCACAAGACATCTACAATAACTGGAAAGGCCACAGAAATACCTCACAAAGAGGATTACCGGCCTTAAACAGATGCCCTGTGCAGACTGTCTCAAACATCTCCAGCTTTACTCTATCGCATATCGCCTACTCAGCCTACAGCGGCAATCTCTGCCTAACATACAAAGCTATGTCAAACCCAGAGCTGTTGGACATGCTCCACTTAAAGAAATCCCAATCCCTCCGAGCTACATGCTCTAGGGACCTAAACCTTGTCACCACAATAAACAGAACATGCTGGAGGGATAGATTCCTGTCCCAGAGACTTCCCATACTCTGGAACAAACTACCTATCTATATGAAACAAAGCTCCTCATTAGCACTCTTCAAGAAAAATCTTGATGATTGGATGGGAAATAGGAAATTCACCCCGGGGATCACTTCTGTGGCTCTGCTCGACAGTGGCACAGGAAAATTATTTTCCTGGGTGGCGAAAGCCAGGGTACCTTTTTGGCTAGGCTTATATAGGCCCTAGGGCCAATAGCCTAGTACCTACCTATGAACCTATGAATCTATGAATTGTCATTGTTGTGAGTGGAACCTTTTGGATGAGCATTTCTGGTTTCTGTTCAAGTCACAGAGGCAACCTGGAGAAACTTGGAGGCAGATGGCGAGATAAAGATATGATGGCGTGGTGAAAGAAATAAAGGAGAAAGCAAATACCAAGACCAGGGAATATTTGCAGGATTCTAAGGAAATGTTTCATAGAAACCTGTTTGATAAAGATGAGTCAGCAAATGATGGATGTATAATTGCAACCCTCCAGTTGGGAGGGTTGTGAGATGATTTACTTAAAGAAATGGTGGCACAGAGTGAGCAAGAAAATGCAGGAGATGTTTCCTGGGGGTTATTATGGAGAAACTACAAAAGGTGAATGCAGAGACAATTTTATTTTATTTAACATTTGCTGACCGGGAAACCCACTAAACCAACAGGGAGGAGATGCAAACTCCACAGCACAGAGGCACCCCAATCCAGAAGAAACGAAAACTCTGCATGTGAGAACCAACAATTGCAACAGCAACGGGACAACCCTGAAGAATAGTGGTGTGATGGAAAAGAAAACATATGCAGAGAAGGTAAAAGAAGGCAAAAGAGGAGTAGCAGAAAAGAAGTCAGAAGAAAATGAAAACTGGAAGTACATGGTATGGATTCAAAGTAAAGAAGACAAAGGAATGGACAGGTGTGACATGTGGAACAATTTAATAGCTCCTTTGGGTGATAAAGCACATGAGGTAAGATCATTAATTTTTATTAACAAAGAGACATTTTGTGAGATTATATTTGTGCCTGTTTTTCAATGGAAAATTTTCTTGGAGATTTTTGAAAAAAAGAGAGACTGTAACCCATGGAATCGTTATGTGATAAAATCATTTAACATGGAAACAAAAAAGAAGATTAATGTTCAATTTTGAAAAGAGGTAAAAAAAGAGACGTTGACAGGACACATGAAAGCCATGTCAATTTTGAAAAGAGGTAAAAGGAGAGATGTTGAAAGGACATATTAATGCTTTATGTAAAGAAGTACTGGACATTGCAATAGTTTATTATAAAAGGGGTTTATGGACTGGTGGTTAGGATAGTAATACTGTGTTAAAAATAGAAAGAGACAAAATTATGCCTCTACCAAGCATGATAAATGTGTAGGGGAATCAGGGTGTTAAAAAATACTGGGGAGAACCCAAAGCATTTTTTGGAAAAGAAAGACATTTGATAAGTTACTGTGACAGAAGAAAATGTTATATTTGTGGGGAAATGAGACATGATGCAAAAAATGAGACTTGAAATGTTATAAATGTAAAAAAAATGGACATTTATGGATGGATTGCAAAAATGAAAATAACAATAAGGAAAAAGAAAAAGGAAGAGAAGAAAATGAACAAAGAGAAGACATTTTAGAAGTAGTAGAAATACGTAGAACAACATTAGATGAGAAAAAATAAAGGGGAGACAGACAAAGGTTCTGAAATAAGCGACAAAGAAGACATAAACTGGGGGGTAGTAAAAGGGAAAATAATTCTATTGGTAAAATAAAAAGAACATTTAGAGGGATAATGCAAAAAGAAGGGAAATTTATGAAAAAAAAACATATGCAGTAAAAGATTTGGGTTTAGCATAATGGATAAGGTGTTTGACGCTCCAGACTCAAGGTACAATGTTTGATTCTCACCATTAGGAAGGAAATTGGTTAGGCTTGGAATGGCCTGTTAAGAAATCTAGCCTAATAATTAGCTACAAAATCATAAATCAAGGGAAAATGAATATTTTAGAATGCTTTCTGTAAATGTGAATAGTATTAAGAATATAGTAAGAAGAAGAATAGGAATTTTGGAGTGGTGTAATCCATGTGATATAGCTGTAGTTATATTAGAAGATACAAGATTTTTAATAACTAAAGAAAGATTACAAACAGAGAAACTATGGGGAGGAAAGATAATCTAAAATTTGGGAAGTGAGAGATGTTCTGGAATAGCTGTATTCTGTAGAAATACAGTAATGATAATATTAGATGTAAATGTAGTAAAAATGGGAAGATTAACCATTGTAGATTTACAATGGAAAGAACAAGTATATAGAATTATAACATGATATGCTTATACTAATTTTAAAGAAAGGAAAAGCTTATTTAATCAGATATTAAATTATGTAGTGATAAATATGAATATAATAATAACAGGAGATTTTACTAGTGATTTAAGAGGCAAGCATAAAAAGTAAGGAAATGATGTAAGAAAAATGTTAGAAGTTATAAGATGTGGTAGGTTAAAACTTTGGTTCAAAAATTCATGGACTTACAAAAAGAGTATGCATTGAATTTAAACATATTATTTTATAGTATCAGAAGGTTTAGTTATAGGAGAAGGGGTAGTTGAAACAGGATTTTCTGATCATCTTGCAATATGGCTAAAGAAAAAAGAAAATAAGGAATATATAAAAATAGGCAAAAGAATAAACAAGATTAATGAGAAAGCATAGAATGAAGAAGGAAAGAGATTAGTAATAATGTTATGGAATGATCATATTACTATGACAACATTTTACAAAAATTGGTTGGAATGGTGGATAATATTTAAGGAAATTATAGCAAATGTTTTTTTTTACAGTGGAAATATGATGTGAGAAAGTAGATAAATAAAAATATAAAAGAACATGTAATGATGCATTGGAAGATTTAGAACATAATGACAGAAAGTACTTTGACAAAGAAAAAGAATTATATGAAAGACAGCAAGAAAAAATACAATAATTGTTATATAAGCAAAGATATTTTGAAGGAAAAAGAGAGGAAGTATTGAGCTACTTAAGCAGATTAGTAAAGGAAGATGGTAGTGTAATGAGAGAAATAACAAAAGTAAAATGAGAAATAGAAACAACTCAGGAAAAGATTATGAATAGTGTAGTACAAACATGGAAAGTAAAAAAAAAGTTAACAGAAAAAGAAAATAAGGAGTTGAAAAAAAAATTTCTTTAAATGAACTAGATAAAGTATTAGAGAAAGTAAATATAGATTTGATTGCAGGCTCAGATGGAATAGTGTATGAAATGTATACAACTTTAAGGGATTGGTAAAATATATTTTTAAAAGTTTTGAATGACTAGTTAAATAAAGGTTTTATGTATACAGAATTATGTACTGGAACACTTAAATTCATGTAGAAGAAGGAAGAAAGAAGGCTATTAAAAAGTGGAGATGGATAGTATTGAATGATAGTGATTATAAGATCTTTATGAAAATAATACAAAAGAGAATTGAAACTAAAAAGGAAAATATTATGGAAAATAGCATAGTATAAAGGGGAAGAGTTGTAAAGAATTATTAATGATAGAGACATTGTGGATAATATTATGAACAGAAAAGAAAAAACAAAAATCATGATAGGAAACATTAGTAAGACATTTGACGTAACTCAACATGAAATTTTATAGGAAATAATGAAAAAAATATAATATAAGTGAGAACGTTAGGAAATTATGTATGTCTGGATATAGTCATAATGAAGTAAAATACTTGTAAATGGCTGGATAAGCCAAGAGGTACATATGAAGAGTAGTATAAAACAGGGATGTCCAATGAGCTGTATTTGCTTTAGTTATGAATGTGATGATATATGAAATAAATTGCAAAATGAAGGAGGCGGAATATATGTATATAACACCTGAAGGGTTAAGAAATCCAGTTTTGTTAACATATGCAGATGACATTATAATAATTGCAGAAAACAAAATTTGGATAAAAGAAGTAATAACCTGCACAAATGATTGTCTAGAGATGATAGGGATGGCTTTAAATAAAAAGAAAAGTAAAGGTCTAGGTGATGTAACAAAGATTGGGGTATATATTTTACAATGAATGAAATTTCTGTGTTAGGTATGACATTTGGGAATAAACATGTAACTAGAATTCAATGAAAAAAAATTAGAAGAAATAAAACAAACATGTCTTTTCTGGAGAACATATAAATTATCATCCGAAAAAAAAGCTTCTTTGATAAATTCAATATTGATGAGAAAATATCATGCTTAGCAAGTGCATTTCTGCTACCAACAGTATTTTAAATGGAATTATTGTATGTATATATATATATATATATATATATATATATATATATATATATATATATATATATATTTATATATAGGAAGTGTGATGGAAACAGGGTTTTCAGATCATATTACCATTTGAATAGAAATTAAAAATAAAGAATATATAAACATAAGAAAGGAATAAATAGGCTCAATGAGAAAAACTGGAGAATGAAAAATGATAGTTATGGAGCTTTGGAATGATCACATTGGTAAGACAGATTTTTAATAAGAATATGTCTAAATGGTGGATGGTACTTAAAGAAAAGTATAAGAAATGTTATATAGAGTGGCAGATGCAAAATAGGAGAGAAGTGCAAAGAGATTATGGTAAGTTAATGAGGAATTCATTAACAGTGAAAGAAATAATAAAGAATATTTTAGTAAAGGAAACAAATTGTATGAAATGAATCAAGAGAAAAATAAAATAGGAATAATATAAACACATACATTTCTTGCAGGTAAGAAAAGAAGAAGTGACTATTTGTGTTAGCATCATTGATATGCACTACAGTAAAAGACAAATATATCAAGACAAAATTCCCTGTATATTCAGTACTGACAGGCCTGCTATAAAATATATTGTGTTCATAATAGAAAGTTATTGTCCTGAGCAATACATAGTCCAATACAGGAGCTCAAAACAGCAGGTAGTGCATATCAGTGATGCTAACACAATGTCTTTTTATATATTTATATGTTTTTAAAGAAGGTGAACATTGGATATGTACTAATTATTATGTATTTTAGTTTTTATTTTCTATTTTGTGTTTATTTTTATATATGATTATTGAGTATAACTCTGTTTTTAGGCACTGTGAGTTTAATTAGCACACAGTGGAATGATGACATGTGAAAAGATTTGGGTGTGTCTGTGATTAAGTGGTATTTAAGCACAGTTTAGTATAGTTGTTTTTTAGGTCTTAAGAAGTGGTGTGTCAACACCACGAAAGCGCTCACCAATAAATTTATTTATGTTTTTATATGTAGCCGTTGAGTGGTTCTTTGGATGTGCTTGTGGTGAATACTATGTAAAAGAACTATTTAAAGGAAAAAGATGTGGGAGAAAGAAGTAGGGAAAGATAAAGATGTTTTCATAATGTTATAATAAGGCATTAGAAAGAGAAATACTTTTAGAAGAAATGGACAAAATATTAGCAACAGCCAATGTAGAATCAGCAGGAGGACTTGATAGAACAAAGTATCAAATGTAAAAGATACGTCAATATGGAAAAATGCTTTTTGGAAGTATTGGATGACTGGCTAAGAGAAGGATTTAAAGAATTATGCAGTGGTCTTCTAAAGTTTATATGAAACAAGAGGGTCAGAAGGAAATACAAAACTGGAAACTGGTTGAATAACACAGACTGCAAGATTTTTATGAAAATCACATAGAGAAGGATATAAGTTAAGATTCATAATATAATAGAAAAATTATATATATAGTGTTAAAGGTAAAGGAAGTCAGGAATTATTAGTGAATTTGAGAACAGGGAGATGACTGTATATCTAGGGAAGAACAAATGAAAATAATGATGTTAAGTTAGGCCTTTAATTCTATACAATATGAAACATTCTGGGAGATATTTCAATCATATAATGTTGGTGCAAGGATAAGAAATGTATCTATAACTGCCTATGAAAATAACAGAATAAAAGTTTTGGTAAATAGGTGGTTAAGTCAGGGAATAAATTTTAAGAGGAGTATAAGACAATGCTGTCCATTAAGTAACTTAATGTTTGTCCTAGTAATCAATGCAATATTAGTTTGTATAGACCAAGATATGAAGAAAGATGACTATGTTACTAAGGAGAATATTAGTATACTTGTTTTGAAAGTCTACATAGATCATATCATTCTTGTTATAAAAAATGTGAAAGGAAAGATAGTATTGAATGATTTAAATGAACATTTAAATTCCATAGGTTTGTATTCAAAGAGAAAATAGTAAAGGTTTAGGGTATATTGGGAAGATAGGGGAAATTTAATTTAATATGGAAGAAATAGTTTTGGGAATGTACTTTGGAAAGCAGGAAATAAGTGACTTACAGTGGAAGAAGACAGAGAAAATGAGAAGTACATATATGTTTTGGAAAACTTTTAGGTTATCATTTAAGAAAAATATTTATTTAATAAATTCAGTATTAATGGCAAAAATTGCATACTTGGCTAGTGTATTTAGTTTTCCACTAAAAATTAAAAATAAATTTATACCATTGTATTTTCATTTATATGGGGCTGCAGATTAAACCCTGTTAAAAGATAGATGTTATATGTTGAGAAAGAGGATGGTGGTTTAAGACTCATCAATCCAGTGGTTTATGTGGCTTCATGAAATCTGTATAAAAAGGTTAAAAGATGATAATGATGAATTACTAACTTAAATATTAAAACAAAAAAATTGAGAAAGAATAGAATTTAGTTCTAAATTTTAAAAGATGAAGACTTAGTATAATATATTTATTTATGTATTCATTTATTTATTGACATTTGTTAACCGAGTTAATCCATCTGGGCAAGAATCTAATTTTCAGTGGAGACCCAAGAAGAAAAGCTCCAGTTACAGCCAGTTTACAATAAATACAATTCACAATCCAAGATAAAGAAATAATTAAGGTACATAAGATCAGGAGATATATACACAATCATAATAAAAGAGTAGTAATGTAAACAAAAGTAAAACTTTCTTTAGTAAGGTATGTTAAGCAGTAGAGCTATCAAAGCTATATATACAATTATAGAGGAAGTGGGGTAGTATGTCTTAAGGATGTAATATTTAGGAAAAGTACAAGTGTAAGTTGAGAAAGATGAAATGCCTGTGCAAGGAGAGAGGGAGTAGCAGCAGGTAGAGTGATTTAGGTCTGAGGAATAGGAGTAATAAACACTGAAATGCAACTTTATTAGGAAAAGATATTATTATGATAAATAAAGATAGATAAAACTGAAAAATTAAAGAAAAAAATATATAGAAATGTTAAGTGCAAACTTTATTATGTGTACCCATGGAGTGATTGACATGATGAGAAAATTAAAGCTATAAAAAGAAGAATAGAAAGAGTTAAGAATATGGTAGAATAGCAATATATTTTTATGGAGATTGACTATAAGTAAATTACTAGTAAAGCCCAACATGCCAAAAAAAAAAAAAACAAGAAAAATGAATATGTAATTATTGTAAAGAATTGGAAACAGGAGAACATGTATTTCTCGAGTGTAAAATGGTTGTAAAATTCTGGAAGAAAATTAGGTGGCTTAAAATACTTTGATGATATAACGTGTGTGAATGGTGTTAATATGCACATGGCCTAATATTTTTTTATTGAAATAGATGCAAGAAATATGTGTATAAGACTTATAAGAAAATGTTTAATGTAATATGGATTATTTGGAATCAAAGAGTGAGGAAATAATTTTTAATAGGAAATGGGATTTGGCAGCAATGTTAGAAAAATTAAGATTCTGGATTTGGAGAACGGAGTGGGGATAAATAATGTAATTGGAAGATTGAATTTCAGTATAAAGGGAAGATAGAAATGGGTATATGGAATAATACAATGTGTATAATATTGTAAATGGTATAAATATTGTAAATATATTTAAAATAAAATGCATCTATTCTTTTTGATAGGTACCATGGGATCTTTTACATCCACATGAGCTACCATCAAGTCAAGCAGATGAGGCCTCAGTTTAACATCTCATCTGAAGGATTCCACATTCAGGAGTACAGCACACCCCTTAGATTGCACTGTTAGTGATCAGTCTACCTGATGTGAAAATAAAACCCATGGCCTTCTGCATCAAAGGCAAATGTGCTACCTGTTGTGCCACTGACAGTGCTCTGCTATGTAGGATATGAGTTCACAGGTGACAGTGACACATTAAGCTACAAAAAACTGTATGCAAATATTCAAAGTCTAATTAAAAAGACTGTTAAAAAGATGTACCTCACTTAGAAAATAGATGACATATTAAATGTTAGGGTAGCCTACTTCCTGTAGCTTCATTCAGCCCTATTGGAAGCAATTTCATTTAGTGCAGGATAATTGTTGAGCAGGGACCATTTTACAGAAGGAGGTGGAGCATTCTGTGCTGGAAAAAAAAATAAAGCCACAGCAAAGTGAACTGAAAATGAGATTAAACTTCAGTCAATATTTTAAATAGTTAATGATAAAAAATAAATCCACCTTTCCTGTTGCTTTATTTTAATTACTAGTTTGCTAGTTTTCAATACTAAAACAGATAAAATTCTGAGTGGTTGCAGTCTTTTACATATGCTTCAAATGAGGTGGAAAGCTCTGTGAATAAATATTAAAAATAAAAATGCTTTGGCTGTAGACTTATAATGCTGATTAATAAACCAGTCCTTGAGGGTCATATACTGCATATGTATACAGAACTAGAGAGATACTGCAGGCTGCATAAGGACTGGGGAGATTATTGCAAACAGTGCTAATAATATGATTTGTTTAACTATTACTTTTAATAGAAACATAAAAAATAACTTTCTTAAGGTTTATGCAAGTCTTATATAAAATGCATCTCAATCAATAGTCTGGCATCTAACCACACCGAAATATCATGTTTCTTCTTCTGAATAAAGCATTGCTTATTAATAATAATGCATTGCCTTTTATTTGGAAAAATAATTTCAAGTTCAGTATCTCTTTTGATGATACAAGTTAAAGCAAAGAGAGAATAAGCTTTTTTCTAAAACCTAGGATGAACTTTTTATAAACTAAGAAGTACAGATCTGAATCTAATCTGACTATGCATCAGAATAAGATATTTCAAGTTTCTAGACTCAACTATCTGAAACTATCAAAAACAGCGTAATCAACTTCAACAATTATCCTGCACTAGGTATATCACAAATGTAATAATACTAAGCTATTTACATAGTTAGTGGATGCAATCACTTTTGAATTTACTTATTCTGCAGATGTGGCTAACTTAAATTCCTGCTCTTAACCCTGATCTACTTAAATATATCAAAAGAAAGATTCCAAACACACACACACACACACACACACACACACACACACACACACACACACACGCACACACACACACACACACACACACACACACACACACACACACACACACACACACACACACACACTCACTTTAAAAGAATATTCCCACTATTAATGCACAGTAAACTTCAATTTTTTTATTGTATTCTTTTTATTGTTTTCAAATAATATATAACAAAACACTCACTAATAATAATTTCATCAAGATAAAATACAGCCATTCATCAACCTGCTTTTCACCTAAACAAGAAATACAGTGCCAATGGTGGCCTCTGATGCATAAAGAAACATAAAACAGAACACACAACATAACATATGAGGTATATTAAGTACACACTTTTCCCTTCCAAAAAATAGCCACCTAACATACTGCCATCCTATGTAGCTTGTATTTCCCTGCTACTGCTTATAAATTCCTTTAGTCGCAGTATATAGAAAATTCCTCTCATCCTCCCTTGACACTCAACTTTAGTTTTTCTAATTGCAGTATTGTACATTACATTGTCTTAAATGCAGAATGATACAATAAGCCTGTCTAATATAATTGTAATTGTATATAACATTCTGCCACACTATATCTCTGCCTCCTACACACTGTCTACCTGCCCCATGATCTCTTGAATGTCTCTGTAGATTTCCTCTGTAGCAAACATCATGGTAATCCACTCATGACCTTTTATGGGAAAATGTACTTTCTATGACTCAGAGAGCAGTTAGTCCATTCTATCTTAGTATATTTACTTACGAGAAGAAAAAAAAAAAAAACAGCTTCCTTAAAGATATGCATCTCACAGTAATTATTAAAAAAAACTATATAGTGACCACTTGCTTTCAAGGTCAGAATGAGTCTACCGCTCTCAAAATCAAATTGTTTTACTTTAATTCAAAACAAAGATGTGAATAATACTTTTCGTAAGCACAGAATAACTTGCACGGATCTCAAGAAAATTGCCTTCAAAGTGGTTGAACAAATCAAACCATATTTAAGTTTAAATAGTAATCTTTTAGAGACTGTAATTTTTTTTTTGTTTCATAGGTTCATAGGTTCATACTCGGCTATCTGCCCTAGGGCATTTATAAGCCTAGCCAGAATGTGTTTGGCTTTCGCCACCCATTTTAAATTTATTTTGCTATGCCCTTTTTCGAGGTTAGTATACTGTGCCTCTGTCTAACAGTGACACAGAAGTGATACACGGGGTAAACCTACGATCTCCCATCCATTCATCAAGATTCCTCTTGAACAGAGTCAATGAGGGACTCTGCCTAACCTGGACTGGGATTTTATTCCAGAGTGAAGGGAGACTCTGGGTTATGAATCTGTCCCTCCAGCATGTCCTATTTATTTCAGTGCTGAGGTTCAAGTCTCTCAAGCGCGTAGCTCAATGGGATTTGGATTTTCTGAGGTGCAGCATGTCCATTAATTCTGGGTTGGACATGGCTTTATATGTCAGGCACAGATCACCTCTGAACAGGCGGTATGCCACTGAATAGAGCTGGAGTTTCTTTAACCGGGCAGCATATGGCATCTGTTTGAGCCCTTTGATCCTCTTGGTGAGGTACTTTTGGGGTCTTTCCAGTTGCTGCAGGTGTCTGGTAAGGTACATCCCAAAAAGGACATTGTACTCAATTATGGGCCTGATGAGGGATGAGTAAAGAGGCACGATGACCTCCCCTGATCTAGATGTGAATCCCTTCATGATTAGGTGGGCTATATAAAATGTTTTTCTAACCACTTTGGCCACGTGGTTGTCAAATGAGAGATTGCTATCAACTTGGGTCCCCAGGTCCCAAATTACTTCTTCTGTACTTAATGGATTACCACCTATGTGGTAATTTGTGGGCACTTTTTTTTGCCAAAGGGGATGACTATACACTTTTGGCATTTAGCTTGAGGCCATGGCTCTGGCACCAGTTGTCTGTTTCTATGAGGCCCTTTTGGAGGATGCTTGTGTCGGCTGGAGAGTCGATTATGGTGCCCAGTTTGCAGTCATCTGCGAACTTGGTCAGCCACAGTCCTTCCCTGTTGGCCTGTACCTCTGAGAAATATATACTGAACAAGAGAGGTCCCAGGACTGAGCCTTGTGGGACACCACCTGTAACTGGTTTGGAGTCTGACATGGCTCCAGCAATTCTAACCATGTGGGTTCTGTCCTTGAGCCAGTTTGCAATCCATCTAGTGACATAGGGGTTTATATTTAAGCTGGTGAGCTTATCTATAATGCCCAAGTGGGGTATTGTATCAAGGCTTTTGCAAGGTCCAAGTAGGCTCTGTGGACCACCTTCCCCTCGTCAATGGCCTTGGTGACTGTTTCAAAGAAATCAACCAGGTTTAAGAGGCAGGATCTGCCCTTAACAAAGCCGAACTGGGTAGGATCCAGTGTCTGTAGGTCCCCAATATCTTTATTTATGAGGTCCATGATGATCCTTTCCATAGCTTTGCAGACCAAGCTAGTCAGGCTTATGGGGCGATAGTTTCCAGGATCCGTTGAGGCACCACCTTTATGGAGAGGGACCACTGTTGCTGTACGCCACTCTTTGGGCACATATCCTGTAGTAAGGCTGAGATTGAACAGTAGTTTTATGTTTGGGTTTAGCTCTTCTTGGAGTTCATGTAGGACGCAGCCCAGGTCACTGTCTGGTCCCATTGATGCTGTGTTTTTTGCTTTGGAGAGGGCTGCTCTTACCTGAGCATCTGAGATGTCAGGGGGGCAGCACTCTGCTGGGATAGATATTTGCCCTTTTGGTGGGGAGGGGGAGAAGTTTGCGCTGAACCTGTCAGCTAGGATGTTGGCAATGTCTGTGGGTTCGGTGTATTTTTTGTCATTTTGGACTAATTCTGAGCATATCTGGGAATTACCACCCAGGTTCCTAACATAACTAAAGAAAGCCTTGTGATTATCCTTAGTGTCCTGTGCAATTTTTCTCTCGAAGCTGGCCTTAGACAGTTTTATGAGTGCCCGTAGTTTTTGCTAATACTGATCAGTGATGCCTTCCCTTTTTGGGATTTTGCTCTATCATTTAGTAGCTTCCTCCTTCTATTGTATAGTTTGTTTATGGCTGGGGTCCACCAGACAGGACGTCTGCCTTTGGAGGATTGGGTCTTGATTTTATTTGGGATCGCATGATCCATGCATTCCTGAAGGTGTTCATAGAATGCATTTATAAAGGATTCTGCAGTCTGGGCCGTATTTTCCACAGGCCCAGGGGCTTTGAAGGATTCCACCTCGGTTTTGAGGAGTGTGAAATTTGCTTTAGAGAAGTTTTTCACTGTGGTTTTCTGGGCAGGGTGTGGGGTCAGGATGTGAATATCCAGTGAGATTAGTTTATGGTCTGATCTTACCAGTGAAGGATACACTTCTGGTCTGGAGCATAGAGTCCCCATGTTGGTGATGATCAGGTCCAGTATGTTTTCCCCTCTTGTGGGAGTGGTAACAAGTTGTTCCATAGCATTTGAGTTTATAAATTTTAGGAACCTTTGGGCTAGGGTGTTGGAGCTAGAGTAATGCTACCAGTCTATGTTTGGGTAGTTGAAGTCGCCCAATATAATGGTGTTTGGAGAGACCTTCATATTTTCCAGTGTTCCCAGGAAGGCCGAGTGGGGTTCCTGGGTTTGGGAGGGTGGTCTGTAGCAGGCTATAAACTGGAAGGCAGTTTTACCCACTGTTAGTTGCACATGGATAGTCTCTGATGCTTCGTGCTTTGCCACCAACCTGGAGGTGTGGGTATCTTTGATGAATATCGATACTCCCCCTCCTTTTGTGGTTCGGTCCAAGTTTTGGGGCTGAAAAGCATGGTATGAGGTATAACCTGGTAGTGCTGGGGTGCTCTCAGGAGCGCTGAACCAGGTTTCTGTTACTGCACAGATATCGATGTTCTCCATGCTAAGGAGAGTTTCTAGTGCATGCATCTTGAGGTTTAGACTTCTGGCATTGAGTAGCATTACTCTTAGTTTCTTATCCCTTGTGATACCTATGGAGGTGGGTTTGTCTTTTGAGCCTTGCCTAAAAAGGCACTATGGGGTAGCAAGAGCCTTTGCCAATATCCAAAGCCCAGGGTGACAGGTGCAAGCCGTCCCTAGCGAAGCATCATGGCTTGTCGAGCATATCATCCCAAGCTGACAGGCATTGGATCCCCTTAGAATGACACCAGTACTTAAGCCAATTGTTGAAATTGATCATCTTGTCTTCATATTGTGGCATCATTCTTGGTGAGGGTAAGATGCTATTCAAGGTCAGGGTCATACCGGCCTGGGCTACATGCTCAGAGAGCTCCTCTATGTCTCTTTTCATGTTGTCCAGGGAGGTACGTCTCAGGTCATTCACACCAGCATGGACAATGACTGAGTCATATTTGTACTGCCTTGGAGTGACCTGAGTGCTTGTGTTATGTGGCGGATCCTAGCGCCCGACAGGCTGCTCACCGTGTCCCTCTCCTTGTTCAGCCTGGTGAGCAGGACATCAATGTGCCTGACGATAGAGTCACCTATTACAAGTGTATCAGGTGGTGTTGTTTAGTCTTAAGGACTGTGACTGTTCGGCACACTGGCTTTGTGAGATATGTGTTGCACGTGTTTTGTTTTGGGGTAGCAGTTGCTTGGGTGTCTGCTTTGGAGGTCTCTGCTGCTTAGGCAGATCTTTATTTAGAGCCTCCGAGTATGTTTTTGGGTGATTATGTGTTTGGTTTGCTGTCGTGGTAGGTCTATGTGAGACTGGAATTGTAGTGAGTGTGGTTTCCTTCTCTTCCTGACTGGTTATGCCAGTACTGAGTTGAGAGAGCTTAGCCTCCAGTTTGGCTATATGGTTGCATCTCTCACATGTGTTGGAATTTGTTGGGAGGTGGAGAGGGTTGTCTGTGTACATGAGGCAGTTGTAACATTGCCTCAAAATTCCCAGATTCACCAGCTGGACCGGAGAGGAGATTGACAACTGACCTTTGGACATGCTAGAATAATATTGGGAATTCCTTTATAATTGAAAACAAGGGCCAGTGGGGAGTGAGGGTGTAGTGCTTTTAATTTTTAGTGCTGACTTATATAATTGCTTTAGTGAGCAAGTGCCAGGTAACTTAAGTGCAATGTGTTACAGGTAACTTAAATGCAAAAACGACAAACAGTAACTTTCTTTCAAGTGAAACAAGGAAATAAGTACAGTAAGCAATGCAGATATCACTAGTGATCCACAGAAGGGCTGAGAAGCCAGATTCTAGGTGGAATTAGCGTTCCAGGGAAATAACAAGCAAACAAACAACAAGCATATAAACAAAGCTAGATTCAGCAGACCTGGATCTAGTCTATGCTACAGCAAGCAAGGTGTACCAATTTCAGTAAGATACAGTTCAAATATTCAGGCACTATAAACCTTTAACCAGAAATTCCCAGCTCAGAAGGGCAGAGTCCAGCCTCTTCTCCCACAAGAGTGCAGACCATGAACCTTCTTAATGTAAAATAACTAGCCTGAAGCCCAAGTGCTTAAACCAGAACTAATACACTTTAAGAATAACAGACACTGGGCTCTCAATCAGCAGTTCCCAACTTAGAAGGATGAAAGCTACCTGTCCTGCCACCACAGTGCATGCCACAAACCTTCCTAATGTAAAACAACTGGTCTGAAGCCCAAGTGCTTAATCCAAAAGACTTAGAATGATAGCTACACTTTAATCAAGTTACTACCAAGCAGTAATAAATACAATTGAATACTTTAGAGAATGCCTGGATTAGTGCTCAAGTTACACAAACAAAGCTAGATCCAGCATTTATTTGGCGGATTTTGCTCCAAGGTGATGTCCCTGGGCTTAATGTATCTTAAAAAGTGAGGTTTACATGACAACAAAGAATCACACATTTTTTATATTACCTGTATGGGCTTTTCTTGTTGGAGATATTGTTTTATCTTCTATATATTTAGTTACTTTTGTTTTGAAGTCACATGATTTGGTCATGAGTTCTAAGTCACATGATGTTTCAAGTATATTTACATCTAAGCCTGTGTGAGTTATTTTGTTCTGATGAAGTTCTTTGTGCTGTATGAACAGAAGTGCTTACATTATTAAAGGCTAAGCCTCTGTCAGTTGCTTTTTTTCAGTTTTTGTTTTGCATCAACTTCTGGACACATTTCCTATCCGTGATCTGTGTGTGTGTGTGTGTGTGTGTGTGTGTGTGTGTGTGTGTGTGTGTGTGTGTGTGTGTGTGTGTGTGTGTGTGTGTATGCATACACATCACTTTAATAGATGTAAGTGCATCTGAAGATGCCTATAAATTACGAAAGCACATCACAATAAAACCTATATAAGGAATGATCTACAATCAGTCTGTCCTTTGAAGGAGGAGGATGTGGAACTGAACTTATTTTGGTTTTAGAAGTATTGTAAATATGTGGACTGCCAACAGTCCTGTGTTGGGACATTCATATAGCAGTATTGCTAACTGATCATATCCAAGAAACACATTTCCTCCACTTTAGTAAGACAAGATAATACCTGATACTGCATGCCCACATCTCGCATCTTCTGTACTTGTTAATCTAAATATCTACATTGCAAAATTGTTGTGTCTTGATACTGAGGAAAAGGAAGCTCCTCTGATTCAAAAAATACATATCTGCCAAGCTGGGGCTAATGAACTGTGCTTCATGAAAGCCAACATTTTTAAATTAAGAAATTAGGCTTCCAGTCTCCATTCTTCAATATATCTCACTATCTGTATTTATAGAAGTCTTTATGTGTGTGCGTGTGCATATTTCAGTTTTGTGTGTGTGTGTGTGTGTGTGTCTCTGTCTCTCCATCTCCCTGCTATAAGCATGCACACGCACACACACACACACACACACACACACACACACACACACACACACACACACACACACACACACACACACACACACACACACACACACACACACACACACACACACACACACACACACACACACACACACACACACACACACACACACCTGGAATATGCATGTTATGCATTCATGCATGACATGAATATCAATATTTATCACAAGTAGAATTAGAAATGTTTAAAAAGTGTGATCTTACCATAGAGAGAATCTAAATCAAAACTCAAATGAGGTGCTTTTCCCCCTCTACACCAAAGAGTTCCATCCCTCTGTCTTTATGAAGTAACAGAGGACAAACAATCACTGATGAGTAGTGGCCTCCTCTTATTTCAATGTTAGCAGCAGTTGGCGCACTGGGGTAAGACTATGAGCTATAGTTACTGAGGTACAGATTTTGATTCCTTCAGACCACATTTGTCTAGTGTATGACCTTCAGAGAGTCACTTTACAATACAGTGAATTTGGACAATTGGAGGTTTTGCTAAGCTTATCAGTTATTCCCCTGGATTGTAATACTTGTAACTATGAAGTCTGACTGGAGAAATATTTTAAAAGGTAAAGTATGAGACCCTTAAAACTACACATTCTAATTTCGATTCCTGGGACTAATTTAGGACCATTCTGGTCCTCGAACACTGAGACAGCCTTTATTGTACTGGAACTGCGCATTGTGTGGGTGTTTTGTGGACATTTCACTTTTTGGTTACCCTTAAATGTAAGTCGTGTATGTCTGAACAGGTCTATATCACATTGTCAAACTCTCTAAATGTTGAGTGCCTCTTTGTTGAACCCCATTTGCCGTAACTTCATCGGTCAAATGATCGTTTTAGCTAAACTGTTTCCTACGGTAAGTAAAAACCTACAGACTGCAACAAAAAAGCATTTTTAAAACCCACCCCAGTGGGGAGCTGTGCCCCCACACCCCCCTTAACTAAATATACCAACTATGAGATCGCACTACAGTGGGGAAAAGAGCAAACTCCCGATTATGGCCCACTGGTTACTTACCGTGGGGAAATGTTTGTGGAAATGATTGTTCGACAGATGAAGACTTCGATAAATAGGCTTTAATGAAGAGGCATTAGACAATTAATGAGTTTGACAAACTGAAGCAGACCCGTCTGAAGATAAGCGAGATTGTTGCAAAAACACAGTAAGTCAAAACTATAACATCTTTAATACATTTTTGCAAGGTAGGCTTTGACCACTGCACAGTCACTCTGCTGCTAATTAAATAGGTTCATAGGCTCATAGGTAGGTACTAGGCTATCTGCCCAAGGGCATTTATATGCCTAGCCAGAGTGTGTTGGCTTTTGCCACCCCATTGATTAATTAACTGATCCTCTGTCAAGCAGAGCCAATGAAGTGATCCCAGGGGTGTATTTTCTGTTACCCATCCACTCGTCAAGGTTTCTCTTGAAGAGTGTTAGTGAGCGGCTCTGCATGATGTAATTTGGAATTTTGTTCCAAAGCATGGGGAGTCTCTGTGACAGAAATCTATCCCTCCAGCATGTTCTATTTATTGTTGTGGCATGGTTTAGCTCACTAGAGCGTGTGGCTCGCAGTGACTTGGACTTCTTTAGGTGGAGCATGTCCATCAATTCTGAGTTGGACATGGCTTTGTAGTCAGGCAGAGATCACATCTTGGTAAGTGACATGCCACTGAGTACAGCCAGAGTTTTTCAGTTTTGCTGCATAGGACATATGTTTGAGGCCAGTAATCCTCTTGGTGAGGTACTTTTGTGGTCTTTCCAGCTGGTGGAAGTGTCTTGTGAGATACATCCCAAATGGGGCATTGTACTCTATGATGGGTCTAATGAGTGACGAGTAGAGGGACACTATAACCTCTTTATTTCTAGATGTGAACCCTTTAGTAATTAGATGGGCCACATAGAAGGATTTCCTAACTACTTTGGCAATATGATTGTCAAAGGAGAGATTACTATCTACCTGGGTCCCCAGATCTCTTATTACCTCTTCTGTATTAAGGGGTCTGCCACCTATGTGGTAATTTGTGGGTGTTTTGTTTTTCCCAAATGGGATGACTATGCATTTTTTGGCATTTAGCTTGAGGCCATGACTTTGACACCAGGTGTCCATCTCAGTAAGCCCCTTTTGGAGGAAGTCCATGTCAGCCGGAGAGTCAATTATGGCTCCCAGTTTGCAGTCATTGGCGAACTTGGTTAGCCATAGTCCTCCTGTGTTTGCCTGTACTTTGAGAAGAATATGCCAAACAGTAGGGGTCCCAGGACCGAGCCTTGTGGGACACCACTTGTGACTGGTTTAGAGTCAGACCTGAAGCCCACTATTCTTACACTGTGACTTCTGTCTGTAAGCCAGTTGGCAACCCATCTCGTGACGTAGGAGTTTATGTTCTGGCTGGTGAGTTTTTCTGTAATACCCGAGTGGGGAATGGTGTTGAAAGCCTTGGCCAGGTCAAGGTAGGCTGTGTGAACCACCTTTCCCTCATCTATGGCCTTGGTGACTGTCTCAAAGAAGTCAACCAGGTTTAGTAGGCATGATCTGCCCTTAACAAAGCCGAACTGGGTTGGGTCAAGTGTTTGAAGGTTCCCAATGCCTTTGTTAATGAGTTCCATGATGATGCGCTCCATAGCCTTGCAGACCAAGCTAGTCAGGCTTATGGGGCGATAGTTACCAGGGTCAGTTGAGGCCCCGCCTTTGTGGAGTGGAATAACCATTGCTGTGCGCCATTCTATGGGTACGTAGCCTGTGGAGAGGCTGAGGTTGAACAGCATGTTTAGGCGGGCGATTAGTTTGTTCTGTTGTTCATGCAAGATGCAGTCTGGGGCACCATCTGGTCCCATTGATGCTGTGTTTTTGGCTTTTGAAAGGGTTGTTTTCACCTGTGCATCTGTGATTTTTGGGACACTACACTTTTCCGGTATTGTTGTGGGCCCTTTTGGAGGTGAGAGGGGGGTGAAGTTTGCACTGAATCTATCTGCCAGGATGTTGGCAATATCAGTAGGTTCAGTATATTTTGTGCTATTTTGCACTAGTTCAGTGCATATCTGCGAGTTTCCACTTAGATTCTTAACATAGCTAAAGAAGGCTTTGTGGTTATCTTTTGAATCCTTGGCATTTTTCTTTCAAAGTTAGCCTTGGATGATTTCATAAGGGACATTAGTTTCTTACTGATACTGATCAGGGATGTCTTTCCTTCTTGGGATTTGCTTTTTTTCTATACTAGTTTCCTCCTTTTATTGTATAACCTGTTTATGGCAGGGGTCCACTAGACTGGTTTCCTTCTCTTAGAGGAGTGAGTCTTGGTTTTGCTAGGGATGGCATGATCCATGCATCCTTGTAGGTGCTCATAGAGTGCATTTGTAAAGGTTTCTGCATCTTGGGCAGCATTATCCTTTAGTGTGGGGGCTGTGAAACTTACCACCTCTGTCTTAAGTAAGGTAAAGTTTGCTTTAGAAAAGTTTTTTACTGTGGTTTCCTTAGTTGGGGGTGGTGGTGGGGTGTGGACATCCAGAATGATTAGTTTATGGTCTGATCTAACCAGTGATGGGTTGATCTCCGGTGTGGAACACCTGTCGCCCATGTTGGTGATGACCAGGTCCAATATGTTTTCACCTCTGGTAGGGCAGTTTACCAGCTGATCCAGGGCATTTGAGTTGATGAATTCCAGGAAGCACTGGGCCTGGGAATTTGTACTCGAGTAGTTTTCCCAGTGAATGGTAGGATAATTGAAATCGCCCAATGTCAGGGTGTTCGGTAGGACCTTCATGTTTTCCAGTGTCTCCAGAAAGGTGGAGTGGTGGTCCTGGGTCATGGAGGATGATCTGTAGTAGGCCAGAATTTGCATTGCAGATTTGCCCAATGTTAGTTGCACATGGATGATCTCAGAGGTATAATGCTGCTCCACTTACCTGGAGGTGTAGGTATCCTTGATGAATATGGATACACTCCCTCCTTTTGTGTTTTGGTCCATGTTCTGTGGCCGAAACGTGTAGTATGAGTTGTAGCCTGGTATTGCTGGGGTGCTCTCTGGAGCCTTGAACCAGGTTTCAGTTACTGCACAGATGACGTTCTCCATACTGAGGAGTGCTTTGAGTGTATGCATTTTGAGATTTAAACTCCTGGCGTTGAGTAGCATAACCCTCAGTTTTTTGTTAATTGTGCTGTTTACGAAGGTGGGTTTGACTTTTGAGCCTTGCCTAAAAAAAGGCATTATGGGGGCAGCAGGAGCCTTGGCCAGTATTCAAAAGCCTAGAGATGACAGGTGCAAGCCGTCTCTTGCGAAGCAACGTGGCTTGTCGAGCATGTCGTCCCAGGCTGACCGACACTGGATCCCCTTTGAATGACACCAGAAACTTTGCCAATTGTTGAAACTGATCATTTTTTCTTTATACTGAGGTATCATTCTTGGTGAGGGCAGGATGCTACTCAGGGCCAGAGTCATACCAGCTTAGGATGCATGATCAGAGAGCTCTTCCATGTCTCTTTTCATGTAGTCCAGGGAGGTATGTCTCAGGTCATTCACACCAACATGAGCAATGACAGAGTCATATTTGTACTTGTTCTGGAGTGACCTGAGTGCTTGTGTTATGTGGCAGATTCTGGCTCCCGACAGGCAGCTAACAGTAACCTTCTGCTTGTCCAGCCTAGTGAGTGGGACGTCAGTGTGCCTGACTATAGAGTCACCTATTTCTAGTTTGTTAGGTATGTTATTTTGCCTTAAGTGCTGTGATTGTGTGGCACACTGATTTTGTGTTTTATGTGTTGTCTGGTTTGTGACGGGAAGTGCAGGTTGTTTGGGTGTCTGCTTTGTAGGTCTCTGATGCTTTTGCAGGTTTTTATTTAGAGCCTCAAAGTATGATTTTGTGTATTTATGCGTAATTTTTGCCAGTGCTGTTTTAATAGGTCAATGTGCGGCTGGAGGTGTGGTGCAAGTGTTAACCTTCTCCTCTTGACTGTCTGTTCCAGTCTTGGGTGGAGACAGCTTAGCTTCCAGTTTGGCTGTATAACTGCATCTCTCGCATATGTTAGTGTTTTATGGTAGGAGGAGAGGGTTGTCTGTGTACATGAGGCAGTTGTAACATTGCATCAGGATACCCAGATTCACCAGCTGGACTGGAGAGTGCACCTGAAGTTGCCCTTTGGTCATGCCTGAATAGTAGGGTGATCTGCTTAGTCACTTGGTTGGTGAGGGGTGAATAAAGAGCCTTGCCCTGCTGGGCAATCAGTGTCAGGGTATATTAGTGCTTGCTATTAGGTTTGAGCAAGTGCTGGGCTGTAAGATGCTTTTTGAGTAGTTAGGTTGAGAGTTAGACTAGCTTCAAGGGAAAAACTGAAGAGGAGACTTAGTGGAGCTGGGAATAATTTAAGCGTAGCTAACCAGCACTGCCTGATGCGCAAAACCATGCAAACGCGGTTTTTATATTAGGGAAATGAAAGAGATAGAAATTACCCTAAAATGGCCAATAAACTACTAACTTCAGGGCTGGAACCACTCCTCCAGGGACAGATAGGTTGCTCAAAGCTCCCCTCTCTCACAGGTGAACAGAGAAACTTCCTTCTATCCAAGTAAGGTATGGGCAACTCAGAAACTAGTATCACAGCCCTGAATTCAGCACTAGCCTGAAAACTGGACTATACTAGCTTAGAAAGGCGGGAAACAAGGTATTAATTCTGAGATTCCTCTGTCTCAGAAAATACTCCAAGATGTCATAGCCTTAGACTTTGTAAATATATATATATATATATATATATATATATATATATATATATATATATATATTTTCGCCCCTGTTGAAAAAAAAAAAAATCTCAGTCTCTCAATGATCTCAGTTACACATACAAACAGGTACTCTAAGTAACCATTAATGTATGGCATGAGAACCTATATAGATCTTGTAAAGGGTTAAGTAAGTCTATACTCCAATGGGATAGCTTTATTTTAAGCACCAGTGGGATAACTGGCTAGGCTAAAAATGGCTTGCAAGGCCAATTAGCCTAATACTAACCTATGAATCCATGAATGTATAACTCTATTTAATTTTTTTACCCTTAGTGGTGAGAAAAGGTTTGCATGAACTATTGACTTCCAAACCCTTGGGATGTATGTTCCATCTTTGTTAACATGACAGATTCAAATCTATAACCTAACAAAATCAAATACTTCAGGAGAGGAGGGGGTAGAGATTTAGTGCTTTTGGGAATAATTTGCATGCTGGCCGGCAGCTTCTCAGCATTTCTTACAGTCAGTACATCAGAACATTCTTTTTGTGCATGCATGGTAATTATATAAGTACTGTGTGCTACCATTTTCACTGGACAATAATTTTGACTTGAAATAAGCAGTAGGTAGAAACAGACAGATGCAGTGCTGAAAGCCTTAGACATATTAACACAACCAGATATATATATCAGTGCTGCAATGTAAAGCAAGCATGCCAGAGTTCAATCAGTAAAATGACCAGAACCATACATTTTGTTTAACATTTTCCTGGCCTGATTTGAAAGCATTCTTTATACCAGTCATAAATCCTAGCTGAGGTTTGACCACTGCTACTTCCATGAAGAGAAAGACAGACTTGTGCTAGTTTTGTTGTCTACCTTTCTGTATGTATTGGTGTCAGCTTAATTGTAGCATATTTTCTGAATTGATAAAACCAAACTAAATAAATGATGAAAATATTACCAAAATCAGATGTAAAAATCACATTATTCGATATTATGCAGATCTTCTGTATCACGTTCTCTGTTATCCCTTGGCACACTAATATGATGAGGGATCCTACAAAATAAAGCATTATTTTCTTTGGAACTGTATAATACAATGAACACAGTCATTAGTGTGCATAACCAGTTCCCCATCAAGAACATTGTTTTGTAAATCTCTCAAAGTAAATTAGCTTGGATGTCACATGCAAAACTACTCAACAACCATCCTATCTGCAAAACTATTTGTGGTCAATCCTGCCCTTAATTCACTCTGTTCTAGAACTATTCAGATATTTTTGCAGTATATGGCTTTTGTTGTGTAAACCGACATACACTTGTAAAGTCCCTGATTTATTAAAAAGCATTCCCCTCATAAGCAGAGATGTGAAATCCACATGTATGACATGCTTGAGGTAGAATGCATTTATAAAGCAAGGTACCTTAAAAAAGTATGTGCATGAATTGTAGAATGATTTTGGCATGATACAACTAACACGGGTTAGATTAGTCTAACTTGAAGTCTTTATCGTTTAACAAATGTGGTACTTATCTTCACAAGTTGAAAACTTAACCTGTTTTAACCTGATGAGTATGACAAGTTCATGAAACAATGCCAGCGTGTTTTCATTTGGTGTGAAAGTAAGTGAACAACAGATGCTATCCTGTGGTATACTTCATTAGCGAATTAGGCTATGTGGTCTCATTCAATGGCAGTTATTCATAAGCTATATCAAATAAGCCGTTGCTGGCTTTAGTATAGTCTTAGTTTAGTTTTTTACATGTGTATGAGTTCCTTTGAGAATAAAATAACAGTATGCATTCGAACTTGTGTAAATAGTTCAGTAATCCTAGTCACTCACAGAAAATTCATATTGGACTGGTGAAGATCATCTTCTGAATTCAGGGTATATGCCAGAACAAAGTACCTGAAACAATAAACTATTTTAGTTTAGCAAATTGACTAAACTAGTCAGGGATGTATAAGACCCTCAATAAATGACTGGTATAGATCCTTGTATACCTTTTACTACATAGAACTCTATGCAGTAGAATTCATGCACTTTTACAGTTTCATTGTAATGAAATTGTATGTCTTAGCATTATGGAATCAAACTTATGTGGCAAATAAGTAGCATCTTACACAACTGCCCTTTCATTACCCTTCATCCTGGGTAATCAATAGATAACAGACAGGTTTTAGATTTTCAATCTTTGCAAATATTGTTTCACATTTGTCACATGCATCTTTAAATGCTGATGCAGTTTTCACTTGTAGTACTTTGAGTAAGCTGTTTCAATTTTCCAATACCCTTTCTGTAAATTAATACTTTGCAATTTAAACCCAGAATAAACTAGTCATACAGCTCTTTTTTGAAGGATAATAGTTAACTACATTGATGTTATGGATGCTTTTGAGTTATGTATGTTGTTAACCATGCCCTACACACACACACACACACACACACACACACACACACACACACACACACACACACACACACACACACACACACACACACACACACACACACACACACACACACACACACACACTGTGGAAAGGTAATGCAGCTGAAACTACCAGTCTTTGTAAAAGACTATTCTGGGGATATAATAAACTGCGTGCAGGCTTCACTATAACCCTACATGGAGTTTACATGTTTGCCTGATAAGCAGCAGTGCTGATTGCATTTGCATGCTATATATTGAGCTTACATGAATATGAGTGCAGTTATGTGCCCAGCAACAGTGTTGCCAGCCAAGAAACTGTGTAAAGCAACACAAACACCTGGAGATATGCAGACATGTTTCGCTAAGTGCAAACTAGGTCTGCAGGATTGAGTGGAAAGCCATAACGACTGCCAGGGTTTAATATAAAGCAGTGTATGCAGTTCCAACATACTACATGAAAGTGTATTCAATGCAGAGGGGAAACCTGTTTAGGCATACTGAATAAAAGTTTTGCAACTGATCAGCAAGGGTACATAGACTGCATTATAAATAATTATGCAGGGGAAATGTGTGCATTGAAAGGGACACACACATGAATTGTAGGAATGAACACAGAGGAAGAGGACAGGTGAAACATGGTAATGTACAGCAGATGATGACAGGTCAATGTACATTCACCACAAAGACAAGGCAGTTGTAGCATGAACACTAGTCGCATATTTACATAATACTGTAAATACTGCTCTGTACACCTCCTGTGTGGGTATAGTCATATAAATATCACGCAGTTATTGAATATTACTGAATGTGACTGTCACACAAGGCGATATATCAATGAGAAGATTGTGATAGAAGCATCTTGACATGAACACTGGAGAGTACTTTTATCAAGAATGGTATATACAATAGGGGGTGGGTGCATATTGTGAAGCTGTGCAAAATGAGTTGCCTGAATATGACTGTAGTGACAGCATTGTTCTCAACCAAGTGGGATACATAGCAGCAGGCTCATGGACAATAGTAGACAGAAGCACATGCAATCATGGACAATATCAGCATGATACCACCATTAATCTGTGTCATTGACATAACATATTTGAATGTTAATGATTATAGATGGTTCTGCATGAACACACTTGTGCAACTGTCATGATTTGTTTTAATCTGTGAGGGGAATTAAGTACACATTCCTCAAAAATTAACATCTATCAGAGGTGTTAGGAGAGACACTGTTACACCTGCATTTGAAATTACAAGCATTCCTGGCTAGTTGACAGTTTGCATGGCATACGTATATATGTCACAATACATACCTTCATGAATGTTACCCATGCCATTAATGTTGTCAATCAGCTACGTATTTACTGTGTGCATCACTGGGACACATTTCACACATGCATCTTGTATAACGCCTTGAAGGGGGTTCTGCACCAACAACCCCTAATGTTTTTACACCTAAAAGAATACTTAGGTATGCCCGATAAGATGTGTGGGAGCTCAATGTGACAAAAGTTGTACACTTGAATAACTCATCCCTGGAAGATGTATTGGGAGGTCCATGCAAAAGGGTGCATTGTATTGAATTATTGGTGTGATGAGGGTTGAGAACAATGGAACTATAATGCCATTTGAAGTGGGTATCCTGCAAATACTCAGGAGTTTTGCTACATACAAGAGAGTGGTCACCACTATGGGCACATGCTGGTGGACGTTCCACATGCCATCTACCTGAGTACGCAGGCCACATACCAATTGGTCTGTTCATAGGGGTGTACTGTCTATATCATACCCGTATTAGTGGATATCCTAGCCTGGATTTCTACTAATACTGAAAAAGAAACTATCATCCTATGTAAATATCAACTGGCTAGAGCTCAGCTCCAATTGCCCTTCTTCAAATATTAATCTTTTGAACTTCACCCAACTCATTATTTCCCCAACCAGACCTAACAGAGGCAATGACAATGTATCCATTTTACACTGGATTCTGGTCACTGACCCTAACAAAATATTCTCAGTCTGTACTCTCCAAAACAACCTCAACAATCACTTCACAGCCTTTATAAACTTTCTCCCCCCTTGAGAGGTGCACAGCCACCCACATTGGGTGGTGTGGGGGGAATAGCCCCCCACCTTGTTTGTTTTATATTGTATTATACCAAAAACCTCAAAACAATATGTTTTAAACAATAGACATGCATAGTTGCAACACCAATGGCTAACTGTCTCCAGAAGACAATATGTGCTCGAACTAAGTGGGGGTCTGTGCCCCCCACACCCCCAATATGGGGGGCTATGCCCCCGCACCACCCCTAACTATATATACTAACTTCAGTATTGCACTACAATGAGGAAAAAGGCATATGCCTTTTACTTGCTTTACAGTACTCTACACAGTGCCATATATACTAACTGCAGTTCAGTGAAATGAGATTCAGTGAAGTGAGTTTTCAGTAATTTTAGTTTTCAGCGAAGTGGTCGGGGTGAAATGAAATTCAGTGAAATGAGATTCAACGAAACAAAGTAGATCCATATGTGTATATATATATATATATATATATATATATATATATATATATATATATATATACATATATATGGATCTACTACTTTTGATCAACAGCACATTTGATCGAAACTCATTTGATCGACAGCACATTTGATTGAAAACCAGTATTCATGGCAATTAACAGAGATTTGTCCCCCTCCCCAAAGTTGTGCGACCCTGGAGTTGATATACAAAGGTAGGGGGGTGTGGGGGGCACAGCTCCCACATTGCGGGGTGTGGGGGGCGAAGCCCCCCACCTATTTTCGTTTAAAATATATACATTTTCTTTTATTTTCTTCTTTTAAAGGAAAGTAGGGCTATGCCCCCCACCCCCCTACCTTTATATACCAACTCCAGGGTCGCACGACTTTGGGGAGGGGACAAATCCCTGTTAATAGCCATGAATACTGGTTTTTGATCAAATGTGCTGTCTATCAAATGAGTTTCAATCAAATGTGCTGTCGATCAAAAGTAGTAGATCCATATATATATATATATATATATATATATATATATATATATATATATTCACTTTATAATCCCGAAATCCTGAAATATCGAATTTCAGAATTTCAAGATTATAAAGCCGAAACCTGACAATCCTGAAACCCCAGAAGCGCAAATTTGAAAATCGCGAACACTATACTAACTATACACCACACACACACACACACACACACACACACACACACACACACACACACACACACACACACACACACACACACACACACAGCTTCACCCAACACACAAACACTCAAACCTACACTACATACAAGTGGGGGGCAAGTCCCCTGTAACCCCCATGTTGGGGGCTGTGCCCCCCACACACACCCTACTTAAATATACTAACTCCACGGTCACACTACACAGACACACATAAACACCACCATACAAGCTACATTCCCCTTGCACAAACAGATCACAGTAACCAAACACACTGACACACACTAAAGCCCCTAACCAAACACCTTAAACTTAAATACTTACCTGAACTTCCAGCTATCCCTTCACATAGTACAACACCAGAAGCACTACTTCAAAATTTCCGTACTTCGGGATTTTGAAATTTGTGCTTCTGGGGTTTCGGACTTTTGAGTTTTTGGCTTTATAATCTTGGGATTCTGAAATTCGGTATTTCAGAATTTTGGGATTATAAAGTGTTCTATATATATATATATATATATATATTTAAATGACTATAAGTTAAACAGAACCCCTTGTTAACCCTTTTTAAGCATAATTTGGATGATTGGATGGGAAACTGCAAATTCACCCCAGGGGTTTCACCAGTTTCTCTCTTGGATAGAGGCAGTTGGCGCTGATTTAGATCTACTTATAGCATAAACCATATCTCTAGACCCTTAAAGGAATAAGGGTTGAACTTTGCTAGGCTTGTAAGGGTCTTAGGGCTATTGGCCTAGTAATATCTTATGATCCTATGAACCTATTAACATCATAACTGGATGTATGGGAGAAGATGTTGACAGGCCTGCATGAAAAGGATATGTAACCATGTACAACTGTCAAGATATTTCAGTTCTGCGTGGTACCTGGTTGCTGATAGTAGGATACAGACTGACGTTCCTCTGACTATGAACACACATTTATGCTTACATAGAGATATACACATAATGTGGCTACTGTGCTAATCTATCATACATTTAATTAATTTGCTCCCATCTGCAAAAACACAGTATGTGATGATTGCAACACCACTAAAGTATGTATTTGCCTTGTCAGAGTTGTCTTAATAGATGATGCCATCACCATTATATGATCTAGTTGACATATCCTGTTATGAGAGTGGTGTGAAAAGTGTGGCTGTAATATTTCCTTCTGTGCTTCTAATGTGCAGGTATACTTTAAGAGACAGCTTTACAATCTATATGCAAACAACTGTCAGGAATGCATGTAGCAGAAATGAAAAATGTTTGTTTCTTCCCAGTATGTTGTACACATTTCTCACTGGAATTGTTACATACAGACACCAAGATTTTTGGGATCATATTTGTGTGTTCACATTTGTGAATAATTGCTGTCCACAGTAATACATGTATTAGACAATCTGAATGTGTATTGTAAGTATAAAGATGCATATGGTATGTAACAAAGCATTTTTGGTATTTATTTCTGTAGTGTAGTTGATATTTGAGAAAACGAACTGAGATACCAATTTTCAAATGCATTGGTGCAGGTAACACATCACTATATGTTCAGTCATTAAAAAGTGGCTTCCCTTTGGTTGTGTTTTTACATGGACTTTACTGGGATGAAGATTAACTATGCATTAAACATAAGTAATAAATACTAATAAACACTTTCTATAGCATACCGACAAGCAGCTGGTTTGCGCAATTGATGGTAAAGTGTTTGCTCAATGCAAGCTACACATTTAAGGACTCTTACTGAACTTGAGAAGTACTTATCCATATTGGCTATCATAGACACAGCTAACAGATACTATGGTGTTCACATGGTATTCAGAACTAGTTCATATCAGAAATGTTGTGTCATAAATTGCATAACTGTAAAAAATCAGTTATACTACTTTTCCTCATTTATGCATAGTTAAGTGACAAGCAAATGTGGGCCTCTGCTTCATTGATAAAATTCTGAGAGTTCTATTGGTTTGCTTTAATTCTTGCAAGCACACTAAGTGGAGAGGTGCAGTCAGCCCTTTGGATAGTACTGAGTGTAAGAAACACTCCTGCTGCCTAGCTGGCTCTGTGCCAGCAGGTGTAAGAGCACTGCATTATTATTTTGAGGGCAGAAGATACAGGGTTTGAGTCCAACTCTGTCTAATAATTTTAAATATGTATTCATGATGTAATTAATGATTAATGTGATAATTATTTGAAATGTGATAAGGAATGACTACAGTGAATAACTGTTTATAAACAAACAGTACTAAAGTGATTTATGTCAACACTACATGTATGACGTTAAATATTGATACTGTCATCAGGCTAAATAAAATAGTTATTTAAATGAAATTTTTAATGTAAGTGTCTTTATTCTAGTTTAATTGTGTGTTTTCCTCACTCAGTGTGTTTAAGCAGCATTGTGCGGAGGTAACTCCACCATGCTATTGGATGTGAAGAGCCATTCAGTATCACTCTGCATTGGTGTGGGATGCCAAGCTCCACACAAACACAGAGAACAAAAAGTGAAAGGCTTCATTGGGGATTTATTACTTGTGTGTGTTGTGTGATTCTATTTTTTGACCAGATTAAAGGTGCTAAAATGAAGTAAATAGGAAACAGGGGAAGTAGAGGGCAAGCAGGGGGAAGAACAAAGGCAAGCAATATAGGAATGTGCAAGAGGAAAGTCAGAAAGAACCATAGCTATCCAGATCTTGAACAGTGTAAAATGAATATGTATAGAATATTTTCTGAATTTGGACTGTCACCTCAACAAAGAAGGGTGACAACAAAGCAGTCCTGTTGTATAGCTAATTTGATCAAATAAAATGTGTTGAGAAGACACATGTGTGAAGTGGAGACCTATGTATGGGACAATTTTTTTTGTGGGACAGGTGCCCATTTTTTATTTTTTACTTCAGTAAGAGAGGAATGTTGGGTAAGGAAGGTAGGTATTTCATGGTCAGTTAAGTAAGGTAGCTGAGGAAGCAGATGCAGACAACCAGGAAAAATAAGACAAGAGACAGGGATGGTGAGGGACACAACAGGTTGGGAGACACCATGATTGGGGATAGAGAGGGGACATCGTATGCCCATGCCCATCAAACATGGGGAACATGAGAATCTAGTCTTCACTCACAGAACTATTATTACCATCCTGTTTTGTAAAGTATTTTCTGAGTTGCCAGAAATTGATGACATCAATATGTTGTGACCACACATATAAAAGTAAAAAAGAGAGATACGAGCTGGAGTAAGAGGCAAAAAATAAAATAATTAGTACCATCATATGTGACATACAATATATTAGTACGATATAAATCATTTATTTCTACTTTTACATTAAGTATATTTTTAACAACTACAAACTATAACTGTTGAGTGCTCCAAGTAACACTTACAATATGCAAATATTGCACATATGCTTGATCAAATAATACAGATTAAACAGCATGACATGTATGCCAATTTTGTTGAAATTATTATGTAATCTCTTTAAATATTTTTATGATATATTTGTTACTTGTTGGATTTGAACCCACAGCATCTGAATATGGTATTACACTTGACTCCTACAGTTAGCTTGAGGTACAGACTGAAGCATGCATACTTGATTTTACAGTTAAGAGATATATGCTTAATTTGCTACTACTGTATAGAATAGTTATAATTTAGATAAAATAGTACTTGTGCTGCATACATAACCCTTGCTTACCTAAGGATCTCTAAATGATCATCATGGGCTTCCCTGTTTGCTACAATCTCCTGGGCAGCTGTAGAATAAAAACAAGAGAAAAAGAGAAGAGCATTATGCATACCAGTCTTGCCTATATCCAGCTTTCTGTCTAATTTAAATTATCAATATCTGTATACTTACACAACTGTGGGATGTCAGCAGAATAAAACTCATCTAGCCACTGATTTAATGTATCATGCATGTTCCTCTTCAGGTCATTATAGTGGTACCTTGCATTTGTCTCAGGTTCCTGGAATGCCAGTCACACTGGAGACAGCCTTAACCAGACTATTCTATGCCTCAGATTTGTATTGAGACCAGGTATAGCCCTGGAGCAGCCTTCAGCTGTAGCACTTTATAAGAGGTAAAATAAAGATTTTGGTATCCTTCACACCCCACCTCTGAGCCCTATATTGGGCACCTTTGTTTCTAGCTCCAAACATGTCCATTCAGATCAAACAGCAACAGTTGAGTGTGTTTCCCCCCAATTCATGTTATCTCATTTAATGTTAGTGCGCAAACCATGCCAAACAGAGAAGAAAGCAGTTTTTGAAATAGGAAGATTAAGCTGACAATTGGCATTCATTTATGGCTTGGTTGCTGCTGTAACAGTTAATTCATTTAACTTTGCAAACATGTATTGGGGCATATATTTTATGACCTGACACATTTTTGTGTGGCTTTACACACTGATAAAATTAATTTGTACAATGTGGGATTCAAACCTATGCAAAATAGATAAATCATATTATTTCACATAAGTAATTTCTTATCCTTGCCATGGAAGAAGTGTTTGTCAGTCAATCTTCTTCTTCTTCTTCTTCTTTTCTTTTTTTTCCCGGGGTACAGCCTGCCACAACCTTGTCCGCTGTTGAATTGAAGTGGAGTGGAGTTTTTGAGTTGCCAGTTGCCAGCCCCAACCTTCCACAGAAGGCACACTACACACACACACACACCACAATTTATTTTAGAGTGTCCACCTGCCTGCAGCATGTGGTTGGGATGAGGGACCAAGCACGAGCAATCTGGAGAAACACCACGACACAGGAGGAGGAGGCAGAGACTCCCAGAAGGAAGGGATCGAACAGATCGAACCCCGAGAAGACCTCCTTGCTGTGAGGCGGGCACCTAACCACTGCACCACCGTGGCCGCCCAAGTGTTTGTCAGTCAATAATTATTTATAAATACAAATGACAGAGTGAGGGGATAACCATGAATGTATGTCACCTGACAAAGTCCTGGTTTATAAATTCATGTGTATATGAGTACCACTGAAGTCTAAAGTGCATCCAAGGCCAGAAAAGACAATTATAATTACAGAAACACAATTGTCAGTATACCCTCAGTTACACATATAATGCATATGAGCTCCAGTGTTATACATACTTATTATTATTTATAATATGTTTACATTATTTTATATGTTTTAAAATTAAGTGGAAACGCATTAATGCATTTGGGAGTGTGCTAGATTAGAACCCTGGCTCACCTGTAGTATGAACATTAACTTATACCAGTTGCCATAGGCAAGGTTGGGCTATAAGTGTATTCTTAAAGTCATTACTGTGCATAGTGCTCATTGCAACTAAGACCTTGTTTGTCAGACCTGCTCATTAGTTTTACATATACAGTAAAGAGTTGAGTGTTTAACAATGCATGTGTGTGACATGAGAGTTCAGAGCATAAATGTGTACTTGTAGAACCATAATTGTACTGATACCCACAGTTACACATGTAATATATCTCTGATATCCTGGGTATGCTCAATGCACCTGGTATAGATAGTTATTTCTACTTGTAAGTATTTGTCTACTATTAATTTTTATATGAAGTAATGTGGAACATCAGCAAGAAAAAGGTTTGCCTTTGCCTTTGTTGGATTAGAATCCAGGCTCATCTGTGCTATAATCCACAGCTGCTGCACAGGAAGAACTAGGCAGCAATTGTATATCTTCACATTTGTTACTATGTATATGTATGTTGACCAGAGCAGAATGACACTTAGCGTGTTTGTGTGGTAGCAAACCACACATGATAGACGTGTGGTGGATGCTTGCTAACCACTATGCAACACCACTTAGTGGTTTTTCAAGATGGCAAAAGGTGTAACAATGTGTCCAGTTTGAAACTGACTACTGTCTGTTTTCTGTCTGCAGGTGTTTTGGACTTGCAGGTGTTGTGGAAGCTTGCTGACCTTCGTGCAACACTGCTTAGTGGGTTTGTGAGATGGAAAGAAAGTGGTAACAATATATCCTTTTTGAAATTTACAATGTCTGCTTCTTGTCTTGGCCATTAGACTGTGTTTGCATGAGGTAAGCAATGTGCAAATATGACAAGTAAAGCTCAGCTTTAATTATTCTTCTTAGAAGTGTGTATACGGTTTCATCATTAAAAGATAAATGTGGAACTTGAACCATGATCTACAGTTAATATATACTGTGTGGTTCATTGTGTTTATCAAATGTGCTACACACACACTTGATTCACAGGTGGAATATATGCAGTCTTTATCTCAGAAGTAAGTTACATGACATTTAATGTATTTATTTTCACAGTGTTTATGCTGAGCCGTGTGCTGTGCAAATACTGATATTTTAAACAAAGGAGAAAAAAACAATAAACAAGATTGCAAAATGCATTTTATCACACATTACATATTTTTACACAACTCTGTATTTGAACTGTCAGACTAATGAACCTGCAAACCACAGTAAGAGTATCTTATCTCTCTTTGCCACAGAAACATCTTTGCAGCAAGAATGCAAATCATTTTGCATATAAGCAAGTCCCATTTCATGTACATTATTACCAGGACATACAACACTTCTACACTCTCATTTGTTTGTGTATGTGTTAATGACATATTTAGTGCAATGACTGATCACACAACCATGTATGAGTATTGTTTGCAGCAACAGCTCTGTCTTTTCTTTGTATTGTGTTCATTCTTCTCTTATCTCTGCTGTAATCTGAGGCATGCAGTCAGAAGAGCATAGTTATCATTGTCCTTATAATGTATGAGAGTAGTACATGATAATACACAGTTTTCAGCAAAAGCAGGGAAGTTTGAATATTAGTGAACAAAAACTGAGAAATGTGTACTGCTCACTTCCATTTAAAACCTTACTACAATTACTTCTACACTTTGTTAGTGTAACCTGGGTGATGCACTCACTGCAGGTAAGGGAGTCTGAATTGCTGTTGTGTTTTCCTTCTCCCTGCAAGTAATCATTCACAGTTGCACTCCATTAGCAACTGACACTGAGGTAGTGTTTGCACTATGTTTACACCTGCTACTCAAAGCCAGAAGTTTGGGATTCAGTATTTCTAATGAGTTCACACCTCATTTGCATCTTCACCATGCTCACAGGTCCAAATCTACACTATTAAAAGGTAACTGTGTAGCTACGGAACCTGAAGATGAGGATAGTTGTTAACACAGAAGACGATTGCTATGAATTGGATTTATCTGCATAGAAGACTACTGACATTGCTAAGGTATGATTGAATTTTTCAGTTGCATGATGGATTTGTTCACATGTTACTAGGAAAATATTTTATATATATGCATTAGAAAAATTGAACTTTTATCTGTATGCACTTCTTAGAAATTCACTGTTGGCATGGGCATTTTTTGTCAGGGGATTTTACTTTCTCAGATACACAGCCGTATTAACTTTCATAACAAGTGTTATTAAAACTGGTTATCTTACACTATTCTATATTATTTTAATGGAATATAAATGTCCTATATTGTCAATAATAAAAGGGTGTTAGACTTCTAAGATGGCCCATAGACACCTCTAGGGGAGTAGTTGGCACAGGAAGAGGTGAATGATGATTGTATAAAAATGACTTTTCTGTTGTAAATGTGTACACATTGTATGAAAAATTTTGGGAAGGCACTTACAATAATTGACTGATGTGCTATTCCTTGCTTAGTACAACCTGTCATTTGCCTGTTGTTTTGCGGTGGGGGAGCCAAGTTCCATTTGTGTGTTGCCACAACAAAAACATTTTAAAGAGGTTTTTTATTATTTCCTGTTTTGGATCAAACCTTGGTTTGTGTGTGACTGTGTTATATTACAACCACATAACTTTATATTTTAATACTTGAACTGTGTTTCTCCAGTAGGTAATTTTGAAAATATCATACATGTATATATAAGAAGGACATATTTCTGTGATAGTTATGTGTTGTATCCTACTTTTTTGTTTTGTCACCTAGGATTATGGCACCCAAGCATCCCAATCCCTGAAAACCCCCTTTCAGTGACTCTGAAAATTATGTTATTGTCCAAGCATTTAGGAGCCATGGTGCCTTTCTGCTTGAGAGAGGATGTGGGTCTATGTCAAACAGAATGCAAATTTGGAATGAGATAGTGAATGATGGCAATGCTGTAGGGTCCCTATTATGTCTTTGAAGATGCAAACCTTTGAATGTGTCTTTATCGAACTTAAAAGAATGAAAATTTAAAACAGCAAAATGGCATATAAGAATTTCTTTCCCTGTGATGCAATGCATGGATTGGTTGATTAGCATACAATTCTGCTGTTTATGCTGTAATTAGCATGCCATTGTGTTTACCATGTTTATGTGGCTGTACATGGTGTGTAGAGCTGCTTACTGAATAGAAAATGGTGTGCTATCACTTCGACGTGCACACAGTTTTAGCGGACTGTGTAGGCTTTATTGAATCCATCCCAATGTAGTCTATTATATACAAATGCAAATAAGGCAGGTTCAGAGCAACAAAATGTCTTATGTTTCAGGTAAAATATATATTCAGTATATTTATTTCAGTCTTATATTACTTGAACAAGTCTCTGATAGTAGTTCTGTTTGGATTCCTTCTGGATGGAATGTTTTCCAGTTTCTTCTCAAATGTTGTTCTTCAGTTTGTACCATCTCCTAGATACACTGTTCAGGGTACTAAGATCCCTTCAGCAAGGCACGTACCTCTGTCCAGACTTGTCTCAGCCCTCTTTATGTTATCTCCAAATGCTCACAAAGCTTTGGCAAGATTCATTGTTCATGTGCAGACTCTAATATGAGACTGAGCAAGCAGCTGTGGGGAGGGAGCGGATGGGGGTTTTAGGATTAGGGAGTGGGAGGAGGATTTTAAGGTTAGGAAGTGGGAATGGAGTTTTAGATTTAGGGAGTATATTACAGAATTTAGGTTTTGAAGGGGTGTTGGTGTTATAGGATTATGGAATGATCAGAGACTTTAATTTTAGGGACCGTTTAATAAGGGGGAGTGGGGTTTAGGGAAAGACTAAGGAGCTAGATTGGGTACTGGGTGGGAATTTTATGTTTAACATTTAGGTGCTAGCATGGCAACATAGTTTATACAATCAGATGTTGGGAGGGTAACACAGAAACTGGTAATTGGTCTAGTGGGACTTACAGCGCTTGCTTTTTTTGAGCAAGTGTACCACAAGCTATTTGTACATGAGCACCTCTAGTACACCCATATGTGTGTGAGTGTGTGTATCTATCTATCTATCTATCTATCTATCTATCTATCTATCTATCTATCTATTGATAAATAAATAAATATATAGATACACACACACACACACACACACACACACACACACACACACACACACACACACACACACACACACACACACACACACACACACACACACACACACACACACACACACACACACACACACACATAAAAATGAAATTTGAGGTCTTCTTACTAACATTCTGTACAATGTGGAAAATATAGAGACAGCCATATCTGCATGTATGCATATTGGCTGCTTTTACTTCTTTCTGCAGATCCTAACATTTTCCAGCCTTCCTTCCTTTAGTTTTTGCAGAAATTAAATTACATCTATCTCCATCCCAGCTATAAGCATGTCATGTTATTTATGTTTGTATACTTACGCATTTAAATCCAAAATCAAACTGGCAGCATACTTTTAGATAGTTGCTGCTAGTAAGTAAAGAAACATGGTAAACAGTGCAGGTCATTTATGCTTGTAGCTGCTACCAGTGAAATGCAGCATAGATTTATTTTTGCAAATGGCATCTATTCTGCAGTATTTTTGTAGGTATAAGGTGCTTATACTATCCTAAGGTGATATATAGAATTGTGCGCACTGATAATGTATTGTTCTCTTTAGTAATCTGCTTGTATTGATCCATTAATTTTCATTAATTTATTTGTTCTATAGACACCCACTTAACCAAGTTCAAGGCCATTAGAGAGACACAGATTATTCTGACACTCGGTGGGCACACGCTAGAGAAATGAATCCTGAACAGGGCACCGGCCCATTGCAAGATGCACAGTGATGCAGTCACTCACGTCTTTAGGCAGTTTTGGCAAATGCCAGTTCACCTATGGGCTATCTTTGGGGGCTGGAAGGAGACTGGAGCACTTAATAATAAACCATATGGAAACAGGGAGGACTTTCAGACTCCACTCATAAGGTACCTTAGCCAACGAATACTTTATATCTAATTTAGGTTTA
Source organism: Protopterus annectens (assembly GCF_019279795.1). Taxonomy (NCBI): domain Eukaryota; kingdom Metazoa; phylum Chordata; order Ceratodontiformes; family Protopteridae; genus Protopterus; species Protopterus annectens. The sequence continues at coordinate 1,379,800,895 of NC_056737.1, forward strand.
TGGGGAACCAAAATCTATCCTGCCAAGCTGGGGGTGTAAGGTAGGTAACAATATGAGGTAAGATACCATTATTTTGCAGAATGCATACATGCTGCACACACATCTTAAGGGCAGGTCATAATGTTTTTATTTTAAATAATTGCATGTCATTGAGATGAAGAAGGAAATGGGAGCCCCTGGGAGAAAACAGTTTGGACATAAAAAGGACAGTTGCACTCGAAATAAGAAGCGCTCCAGATGGGAAACATGCCAGAGAGACTAGCTCTGTGAGGCACCGTGCCATTACAATCCAGGACCATAAGTTCTTAGGTTATTAGTTTGCTTATAGCCAAGAAGACCATCAGTCAGCTCAGGCACATAACCCATGCCTGTTGGGGGATAATAATGTACCCAGTTTTAGACTTTTCACATATTCCAGGTGAAATCCCATCATCTACACTGGTTTGGTTGATAGGGAAGTTCTCTGCTTAATAGGTAAGGGTAGCCTATTCTAGAAAGAGAGGAATTGGGTGACATATCTGCCATGCCATCTGATATGGTCCTATATGCCACAGCATTCCACATTACAGAATCTTAGCATAGTTAGTCTAGTACAGGAATGGTGGAATTTGCTGCTTCTGTTCCTTTTATTGTTATCTATTATCTAAGAACTGCAACTTGACTGTAATTATTAGATTAAAGATATTAGTCCAAATAATCTACTTTTGTTACAAATCATCCTTGCAGGCATGTTTTATATAGCTGTCTTTTATTAAGTTCAGCTCTGATATAAAAATAGGAGCTAGCTGCATTTTTATTATTTGACTTAGAAAACAGTGCACAGCTTTTTTTTAATTCTTTCACATTAAACAGTAGAGCGTACAATTCTTTTTCTAACTTTCTGTTTTTATTATAACAGATACAGTTCAGTGATCATGCTTTCACGCACAGTTTTCCTTTCCAAGACTTTAAACATATATATTTATACAGATGATTACGGTATGCTCGCAGTTTCAGAAGCTAGTACAGATTAGGTTTGAAAAGACCTCAAACTTTTGTGAAAGTGCATGTTTTACAGTAATAATTTTGTCTGTTGCCTTTGCTCTTCACCCATTCCATATGTTGGCATTTTCTGTCTCTTATTTTTCTAGCTAAGGGAAATCAATGATTTAACAATCTGGTCATTACATTAATTGGAATGAGTCTCAGCAATGGTCAGAGAAGTAAACATGTTTATCTTTCAGTCTCTGCAAACTTGATATTACATGCATGACTTTATGTAACCAGCTGAATGATATAGTTCCAGATATGAATTTTTCAAATTTTATTTAATAGTGACATTCAATTGTATTAATGATTTACTGAATGCACATTTATTTTCATGTTTTATAGTAAGTGATCAACAATACTTAATCAAACAAAGGCAATGTTTTTATTAATTCTATTGCCTGTTTGTTGGTCTTGGAGAATAATAAACTCTGCTTCAGGTCTTGGGCATCAACAGTGTTTTGAGCAGATTGTTTTTTTTCCTGTATTTGTCGTAATAAGCTGCAGCTTTATTTAAACGTCATTAGTGAGAAATCAGCTTCAGGAAGAAAAACACATTTACATTTGACTTTAGAAAGTTCATAACCCATCTAAAACATAAACTATCATGTTATATAATTATACTGATCTTTTGCCAAATCTGACTTTTTTTTTGCTTACCATGTGCACTTAATCTTAATATAATGCGATTTTATATTTTTTAACTGTATTGTGTACCATACATGCTAGCTGAGTGGCTTGTTATGAATTTATGTACAATTTTCTATTTTTCCATGAAAGTCTGCCATATGCCAGTATAAGCCATTATCTGCATTCTTCACTCTGGAATGCTTTACTCATGAAGGGAAACATCATCAACACACAAACAGGGATATGGCAACAATTCTGAAGACCTTGTCTGCGCACACCAAAGTTTTGAGACTAATGGTTTGAATATAACAGTTGGATTCTTTTTTCTTCTGTGTTATGTTATTACAGATTTGGAATATTAAAGTTAGAGGTACAGAAGACTACATACATTGCTTTCTTGTTATGTGAATTACATGCTCATTCAGGTTTTAAGTACCATACTTTGCAGGACCAGTCATTGAATTTACAGTATGCATCCAATATACAGGATATGGGTCTGGGACAAAATCCATAATCAAAGTTCCCATAGTTATATGACAACGTCATATAGGTAATTGTCATTGCATTGTTTTGCATGTTTTGAATTTTAACCAATAGCCTCTTATACTAGGAAGAAACTGTCTATGTACTTTCTAACATCATGAATTGATATTAACGTGCAGCTATGTTTCTTTGCTATCTAGCTGCACTCTACAGAAACATACACAGTTTGATGATATGCTCCTTTCAGATCAGACCCAAGAGTGTCAATATGGGAATACTTCTGTGTCTTAATGACAATGATGATATTTGCTGTATATAATAAATCTTGTTGCAGTGTTGGCTTCCAGATATCAAAATGGATGTGACTTCTTATGATAGGAAAGACCACTCATAAAATTAAAGTGGGTATTTGTAGTCAAACTGTGAAGTACGCAATATTCTTCTGTATTGAAATCCAGAACATGCAGCCAGATATTAATTCATAGAATCATATAGTCCTGCAGGCATCCACCCAAAAGGTATAGAAGAAAGTGAGTATACAGATGACTGATAATATCACACATTATAATAATTACATGATGACATCTAGGCGCAAGAAATAGTTGTCAGACAAAGTCATACAAGCAGTTATGTTTCAGTACATTGTCAAAAAGTAAGCCAAAGATTTAGCATTGCAAGAGTGATAGTGCCTGAAGCAGTGTGGAAAATAACCTAGCAGTATCTTTTGTGTTCTCCACAACAGAGACACGCATATCAATGAAACCAGTACTAGCAGAGCTTATTCCCACCAAGTTTCAGTACCAGGATCTACTGGACTGTTTTTATGTGGCTACTGAAATTGTGGAGGCATTTGTTGACTTGTGTGGCCATCATACTGGAACCAGAATAATACATAGACTATACTTTTGGATACTGAGGTATATGCAACTCTTAATAAGCCAGCTACAAGGAGCTTAGGGAGGCAAACAGGGACACACTAGGTATATCACAATCATCACAGTCATCACAGGCTGTTGAATATTCAAAACTGAGATTCTGTTTTCATGAAATAAAATATAGAATTAAACCTATGATTTTTAAATGTAAAAAAATAGTCTTTGACTTGATTTCATTATAATTTTCTAGTGCTTATATCTATAGCTACATCTCTACCCATCTATCTATCTATGTATCTATCTATCTATCTATCTATCTATCTATCTATCTATCTATCTATCTATCTATCTAGCTATCTATCATCTATCTTATCTATCCACCCATCTATCTATCATTTATATTGCTGCTTCCTGCACAGTGGCATCCCACAGGCCACCTGGCAGGTAACTACTGGCACACAGGAGCATGTATACGTCCACAGTCATAAACAGCATGGACACAAGTCTCAACCCTCCCTATCTCTTCCCACTGCATTCCTACTGTATTGCAGGTGACAAAGGACACACTTCTGCAACCCTGGCTGATGATACCAGTATGAAACCCAGAATGAATGGCTTTACATCAGTGTATCACTACCTACACAAAAACCTGGAATGCAGTAGACTGTGTGTGTTTGACCTGCTTAAATCCTGGTTCCTCTGCCTAGGCATGTCTGAGGCCACCCCATTATGCCTCAAATACAACCTACCAGATTTTTCTAGCAAGCTGCATGCTCTATAACTTGATCCTTTATAAACAGGCAAGTTAGCATCATTGAGACTCTATAGTATCACAGCGTCAGCAGAACCCATTACAGCTTTGATCACGTCACCCACTAAAGACAATAATCATGAAAACAGACACCAATCATTAGCCATGCCCCCAAAGGCCTTGTGAACAGTTTATGGCAGTACAGTTGAAGAAGCAATATTTAGTTAATCTACATGGGTCCTTGCATGTATACATTGACAATGAGTTTTATACAAAACAAAATCACATTTGAAGTGTTATCTAACTGTTATACAATTGCAAGTATAGTAAACTCTTGGAACAACCTCATGTTGATCAGGATCAAATGCAGGAATGGTTAAGAAATGATGAATTTAAACCAAAAGATGAAAGGTTAATATTGGAAGCTCAAGATAGTGGACTACATATATGTTGATTTACAAAGTCCGTTGAACATGTGTGAGAAGCAGACAAATGTAGATTTTCAAAAATGGAATTGGAAACAGATGTACATCTTGTTGCTGGTTGTGCTATACTAATGGCAAAAGGACTTTATACTGAAAGGCATAATAATGTAGCAAGATTGTTGCATTGGGAATTGTGCAAAAATTATATTATTGAAGTAGCTGAAAAACACTGGAAATGTGAGCCACAAAGTATCATAGAAAATGATGAAGTTTATATCACATGGGATCACCCATTACCAACAGTTCAAAAGACAGATGCAAGAAAACCAGATATAGTAGTCCATGAAAAGAAGAGAAAAGTAGCATTGATTTCTGATATCACTACACCCAGTGACTACAGTGTCTTATGTAAAGAGAGGCAAAGCCATAAAGTACCAGGATTTGAAGGTAGAAATGAGTGCAATGTTAAAGAAAGCCACCCAGACAGTTCCAGTAGTATAGGAGCAGTGGGTCTTATAAAAAAGATTTCACAATCTTACTTAGATATGTTACCGATACATGTAACTTTTTACAAATTGCAGAAGCAGTCAATACTGTGCATATTGTGGGTGCTGTTAAGAGCACTTCTGGCTAACATCTAAAATTGAAACAATGCTAATTTCATGAACATTAATTATATCTTGAGTTAGAAATGGGGTCCATTCCTGTCATGGTATTAGAAACCCAAACGACTTGGAGAAATTAAAAAAAGAGGTACCCATTTTAGGGCTCAAAGATGGGGTGTGGAGGAGTCTAGAATATTCCTTGGACTCCTTGTAAAGCACCACAGCTGTAGGCTGCTAGAGGGGAGCTATACCGGCTCTCAGTACAAATTTGAGGTTTGGAATAGTCTGGCCAATGCTGTCTCCAGTGCAACCAGCATTCTACACACAGGATAGCAATGCAGGCACCAGTATAAAAACCTGAAAAAGTACAAGCAGGAACAATTCAGCCAGAGGCTGGACAAGTTTAGGACTGCTGACATCCCACACTTGTTTAAGTATACAGATAATAATAAATAAAATTAGAAAGAAAGTTGGATATAGCCAAGACTGGTATGCACAATTCTCTTCTCTTTTTCTCTCCTTTTCTCTTACAGCTGCCTAGAGATAACAGCAAACAGACATGCTCATGCTAAGCAGTTGGAAAGACTAAGAGAACAAAGGGGTATGTATGCAGCACAAAATAATAAAATTATTTTATCTAAAGTATTGCTCTTGAATACATTACTAGCAAATTAAGTATACATATCTTAACTGTAAAATCAAACATGTGTACTTCAGTCTGTAGCTCAAATTAAGTGAAGGAGACATTTGTAATAGTGTATTAAGATATTGTGGGTTCAAATCCCACCAGTAACAAATATATAGTATAATAATTTAAATTATTGCATAATAATTTCAACAAAAATTGGCATGCATGCTATACTAAGTTAATAAATGCTATTTGATGAAGCATATCTGCAATATATGCATACTGTAAGGATTTCTTTGTGCAAACATCCCTAATAGCTTGTAGTTGTTAAAAAGTATAGTTAATGTAAAAGTAAAATTATTTTATTTATATCATAGTAATGTATTATATGTCACATCTGATGGTACTAATGATCTTCTTTTTTTTTCTTTTACCACACCCCTTATCTGTCTTTTTAATTTTCATATGTGTGGTCACAACGTTCTGATGTCATCAGTTTCTGCCAACTCACAAAATATTTTACAGCACAGGGAGATAGGCCAACCACTGTGGCTCAGGCTGCCCTCCCTCCATTGGCTCCTGCACTGACTCCCAGCACATCTGAGACAGAAACTGCCAGTACTGCCTCTTCAGAACCTGCACTACTTGAGCCCTGAACATCAGGTAACATTGCCCCAGCAGCTGGTGTAGTGGTAAACTCTGGGAGTATTGGAGGAGGTGGTAATTTTTCACCCACCAGGAGATGCCAGGCATGGTGTATCAGGTCGTGGAAAGCACGACTAGTGCATGCCCCAGCCAGATGGAGAAGATACTCGCAGGAATGTTGGGCAAACAAGAATGTCAAGCACTCCAACAGCAAGCTGTGGAGGTGGACGGTGATGACAGTTCTGAGGGTGAGGACTAGATTCTCACTGTCCCTATGTTTGACAGGCATGAGCATCTACTGTCCCCACCTGATCCTCAATCATAGTGCCCCCCAACCTGTTGTGTCCCTCACCATCCCTGTCTCTTGTTGTTTGTCCGCTGCCGCTTCATCACCTACCCTACTTACCTGACACTGAAATTCCTACCTCCCTTACCCAACATTTCTCTCTTACTGAAATAAAAAAGCAAACATGGGCACCTCTCCAAAAAAAAAAAAAAAAATATATATATATATATATATATATATATATATATATATATATATATATCATCCCATACATAGCTGTCCACCTTCACATATGTATTCATGACACACTTGATTCAGTTCAATTGGCTATACAACATGATTGTGTTGTTGTCACCCATCTTTGTTGCGATGACAGTCCAAACTCAGCTAATATTCTATACATGTTCATTTTACACTGTTGAAGAAGTTGATAGCTATGTTTTTTTTTCTAACTCCCTCCTGCATATTCCTGTATTGCTTTCCTTTTGTTCTTCTCCCTGCTTGCTCACCATTTTATCACTTATCTGTCTAACCCCATTTTCATACTTTCAATCTGGTCAGAAAATAGAATCACAAACCATACACATAAATAAGAAAACCTCAATGAAGGCCTTCACTTTTTGTCTTCTGCATTTGCCAGGAGGTTGGCATCATGCAGCAATGATGAGCAATGGTGAATACTGCTTCCTGCCCTATGGCATGGTGCTATTACCTCTGTGCAATGCTGCTTAAACCCTCTGCACTAAGGAAATACACAGTTAAAGTTGAATAAATGCACATATATTAACATTTCATATAAAATATTTATTTATACCGATGTCTGCATAAATATATAACTCCATATGTGTACTATTGACATAAATCAATTAAGAACTGTTTGTTTTTATACAGTACTTCACTTTACTCATTCCCTCTCCCATTTTGAATAAATAACATGAATACATATATGAAAATATTATATAGAGCTGAATTCAAACCCTGTATCATCTGTGTTCAATATAAGAACTGAGTGCTCTTACACCTGCTGCCTCAGAGTCAGCTAGGCAGCAGGTGTATTTTTTCCACTCAGAACTGTCCAAATTGCTGACTGCCATGCCTCTTTACTTAGTGTGCTTGTGAGGAAGAATGTAAACCAATGCAGATCTTATAAATTTCCGAATGAACAGAGACCCACATTTGCTCATTGCTTAACTATGTGCAAATGGGGAAAATGTACAAATATATTTTTTAAATATATACAATTTATAATGCAACACATCCAAAATGAACTTTTTGGGCAGCGCAGTGGTGCAGCGGTTAATGCTGTTGCCTCACAGCAAGAGGTTCTCCGGTTTGATTCTCGGTTGGGGTGCCTTCTGTGTGGAGTTTGCATGTTCTCCCTGCGTTCGCGTGGGTTTCCTCCGGGCACTCCGGTTTCCTCCCACATTCTAAAGACATGCTTCTGGAGCATTTCTCCCTGGGCCTCCACTGAAAACAGGATCTGTGGAACCTAGTCGGACATTCCCGGTCAACAAATGTTAAAATAAAAAAAAAAAAAAAAAAAAAAAAAAAACTAATTATCAACATCATAGTATCTGTTGGCTGTGTCCACTGTATACAGTATAGATAAGTACTTCTCAAGTTCAACTTGAGACCTTAAATGTGTATCTGGCATATGCAAACACTTAAACATCATTCACTCCATCCAGCTGCTTGGCGGTGTGCTATGGAAAGTGCTTATTAGCATCTATTACTTATGTTTACTGTCTAGTTAGTCTTTATCCCATTAACGTCAATGTAAAAACACAACCAAAGGGAAGGCACTTTTTAGTAACCGAACACATATTTACATGCAGTAGTGTGTTACTTGCACCAATGCACTTGAAACTTGGTATCTCAGTACTTGTTCCCAAATATCAACTACACTACAGAAAAAAATACATAGTTACATAACATGCACACCTTTATAATGACAATACACATTCATATTGTCTTATACGTGTATTAATGTGGACAGAAATTCTTCACAAATATGATCACAAAAAAATGTGTGTGTCTGTTTGTGACAATTTAAGTGTGTAATGTATGCAACATCATGGGAAACAGTGGCATATGTCTCATTTCTGCTCCTGATGGCTGTTTGCATATAGTTTGACAAGCTAAACTGTCTCTTAAAGTATACCTGCATATTAGAAACACAACAGGAAATAGTACATGCACACTTTGCACACCACTCTAATAACAGGATATGTTACTAAGATCATATAATGATGATGGCATCATCTATAAAGACCACTATATCAAGACAAATACATACTTCAGAAGACAGAAACTGTGTATCATAATGTCAGCAGGTCAGTCCCATGGAGTGCAAATATTTTGACAGCCATACATGGTTACCCATCCATTTCATACAGGCCTCCCAGCATCATCTCTAAAACATCTAGTGGTGATGTCATCCACTATAAGTTGTCCAGCAACATTGTAAAAGTCAGACTTGTGCTGTGGTGCTTGCTTTAAGTATTGAGTTCTCCAGATGGTGTATTTAGTAAGGTAGGTGACAATCTGCTAGCTGAAAGTTTGTTTCACACTTCACCCCCCTGTTTCTACTGGCAATCAGCCAAAGTATACATGCAAACATTACTCCATTTTTATTCTCAGGAGGGTAGATTATTTGTGTACTCTCTATGGTCAATAACAAAGAATCAATGGGCCCTGACAACATTACAGTTTGCCTATAGCATGACCTAAAATCTGACATAGTAGACACAGTTGAATTCCTAATTCAACAAGCCCTCCACATGGCCAATGTTCTCATCGAAGGATGTACAGCAGCATGCATCCATCTGCATGGAGTTATAGACCCATACTCCTGACTCTCCTCATCTGTGAGATAGACCAATGAGTCCTCATGGACCTTATCAAAAGGAAACAGGTAGTCTCTCAACTGTGTACTGAATGCATGCTTGATTTGTTAAGGCTACATCATGTCTATTAATTCTTTTTGATTTCTTCAGGAAGGTCACCAAGGGCATGCATGAGGAAAACACTATCATCCTGCATAACTTGACCTTGCCAATGTATGTAACACACATCTACACTCAGATATTACAGATAAATTGTCTCAAGTGGGAATACACACCTATGTCACCAAGTGGATAGACAACTGGATCACATACATGACAGATAGTGTTGAAGTGTGTGAAGTCATCTCTGTCTAGAATCCAGTGCCAAGTCTGTACCTCAGGGTTCTGTGCCAGGTTCTTTCCTGTTCAGCATTAAGTCTCAGATGTCAAGACTAACTTATACATCCTTTGCCAAACCACACACACACAAAAAATTGTTGCCAAGCTATGGGGAAACAGTAGATGAAAAATATCATGGGGGGTTACTTCCTTTATGAAAGAAAATATGCAAGTCTATTACAATAAAGACAGCGTACCATTATAAGCAGACCAAGTGATATGTGACCTGTGTATTCAGGTAGATGGTATGTGAAACTTCCACCAACAAATACCCACAGTGATGACTAATCCCTTGTATGTATCAGAACTCCTGAGTATATGTGGGACATCTACATCAAAGGGCATAATAGTCTCATTGTTCTCAACCCTCATCACATCAATACTTGAGTACAGTGGCATGTACCTCCCAACACATCTTCCAGGGATGAGTTAATCAAGTGTATCACTTTTGCCACAGTGACCTCCCACATAACCTATCAGCCATATCTAAGTTTTTTTTTTGTTTTTATGTATAACAACTAGGGGTTGAAAGTGCAGAACCCAATTCAAGGTGTTATACAAGATGCATGTGTGTTATGTGTTCCTGTGATGCATAAAGTTAATATAGTCAATTGACAATATTGATGGCATGGGATACATTTGTGAAACTGTATATTGTAGCATATATATGCCATGCAAACCTATCGACTAGCCAGGATTCCTCATAATTTCAACTACAGGTGTAACAATGTCCCTCTTAACACCTCAGAAAGATGTTAATTTTTAGGCATGTGTGCTTGATTCCCCTCATAGATTACTGACAAAACATGACAGTCTTACAAGTATGTTCTTGGAGAACTATGTATAATAACTCAAAGTCACATATTTTATGTTAATAACACAGAGTAAAGGTAGTTTTATTCAGGTATTGTCTATGATTGTGCTTCCTTCTGTTTCTGCTGTCTGTAAGCCTGTTGCTATGTGTCTCACTTGGTTGAGACCTATGCTGACATTACATACATATTTGTACAGCGTCATATATGCACCTATCACCTAATGTATATATTGTCCTTGTAAATGTTCTCTACAGTGATTACGTCAGGATGCTTATATCATGGAAAATCTCCATTGTTATGTCACCATGTTTGACTGTCACATTATATACAACTGCGTGATGTTATGACTATACCCACACAGTAGGTGTAAACAGCAGTACATACTGTATCAGGTAGGTATGTAACTACTGCTCATAATACAACTGTCTATTCTTTGTGGTGTACCTACATTGACATTTCCCTCATCTGCTGTACATTATCATGTTTCACCTGTCCTCTTCCTCTGTGTTCATTTCTACAATGCATGTGCATGTCCCTTTTCAATACACACACTTCCCATGAGTACATATTGCTAATGCAGTCTATGTACCCTTGCTGATCACTAGCAAAACGTTTATTCATTTTGCTTAAAACAGGTTTGCACTCTACTCTGCACTAACTATACTTTCATATAATGTGTTAGAACTAAATACTTTGCTTTATTTTAAACTGTGGTAGTCCTTTTGACTTTCTGTGCAATCCTGCAGATCTAGTTTGCCTGTAGGTAAACAGATTTACATGTTGGCAGGTGTTTCTGCTGCTTCACACTGTTTCCTGGCCACCAACACTGTTGTTGGCCATGAAACCTCACTTGTATTCATGTAAGCATGATGCAAGGGATGCATATGCAATTAGCACTGCTGCTCATTGCACTAACATGTAAACTCCATGTCAGCTTCATGCTAAGCCTACATGAAGTTTATTGAATACCTAGGTTCATCTATTCATCACTCCACTTAAAAATCTTTCCATAAACAGACCTTTCAAGTTAAAAACATTCTGGCCAATTCTGTATCATTGGTAGCTAATCTGGTCATTCTAACATGATGAGCTTTCAATATATTTGCCTTCACATATCTAGGATGCATACTGGTGTAGTGTAATAACATCTTCACTGGTGTTGTATAAATACATGCTAGAAAAAATGACTTTCTTATAAACTGTTTATCCTTTGTACTTCTATAAAAAATCAATATCCAAATAATTACTTTCTGTCTTTCTATTTGTATATTGGTAGTTAATCTCAAGAAAGTACTTTTGTCTTGAATTTCCAATAAAAACATTTAAAATTCTGTATCTGAATTTCAGATTACAAAGAAAACATTGTCAATAAAACATGTAAAAATATAATTTTATTAAGAAATAATAATGAGAATAAAGATAAACCTTTTCATATTGTTCTAGGGAAAAGATTAACATATATAGAGGCCAAAGGGGCCTCGATGGCTACATCTTTAATTTGATGAACCTCATTCTCAAATGCGAAAAAAACACTGTATATCGACTGCTTCTAGTGTTGTACAAATACAGTTCAATTGATTTTTGTTTATATACTTGATTTACTAGCTAGAAAATCTCTCAAGTATTCAAAAGCATTCTCCTGTAGTATGATAGAATACAAAGAAACTCTGCCTACTATAACAAACAAATAAAATCAAAATTTGCAAATTATACATTCCTGATCTTGTTCAAACATCCCATGAATTTTGAATGAAAGATGATAATAAACTTAAATCTTGTTTCAAAATAGGATCCAAGTAAATACCTATTTATTTCACCTTATTTTCTTTTTGCTGATACTATACATGAAAGCACATAATTCTTACTCATGTCCATATCGGTATCATTAAATAACTACAGCATTAGTAATATAATAAAATAGAGTGCTGTAGGCACAGACAAATGTTTGGCATGACATAATTGCATAACACAGATTTATTTATTTATTTATTTATTCATTCATTCATTCATTCTTTTTGTTAACTAGGATAGTCTATCTGAAGCAGGCAGGATCCCTTTTCACTGGAGTCTTGAACAGGAAAAACTCCAATATATTAAAATTAATGAATTAATTTATTACAGTGAATAAAAAAATGTATGACACATCTTAAAAGCAAAAGACAATTTGCAGGATTCAAGAAACTCCATGCTGGATTTGTGTAGAGCCTACATGGAGTGTTCATGTGTACACAAAGTTGGGCCTGTGGCGGTGCAGCGAAATGCATATTAATGAAGCAGGGTGCACTTAAACCAGGCTTCGTGGAGCACACCATTGTTTTTTGGCCATGAAACCTCTTAGAGAATATGGATAGCTTTTCCATGTAAGGTTGCTGTCTGCTAAATCTTGATTGTACTCAGTGATTGACAGCATGGCAATTGCTTTCCCTTGTTCAAAATTTGGCAGAGTCCCAAACACATTTAAAATTAGAAAAATCTTGCCATAGATATGTCATTCTGCATTTATTAATGTTATATATTTTGTTGTTTTTCCTTAACTCTCTCTATATATTTTTTTTTTTTGTTTTCCACATTTTCATAATGTTTAGCTTATTTGGAACTCTTATTTGGAACTCTCTCTAGAATGTGTAAAAATCGGTTAACCAGTTTACTGTGTAATTTAATTTAATCCTGATTTACGCTCGGGATTAACTCTAACCTGTGGAACTTGTTTAACTTGCTTACTTATGTAATCTTTGTAAATAGTCTGTTAGTAATATGTAATGCTGATATTATGTAATGCTGTATCTGCTTACCCTTGGAGCTTTTCTCCCTGGGCCTCCGCTGAACATGGACATGCATGCAGTTGGACTATCCTGATCAACAAATGTAAAATAAAATAAAAAAAAAATTTACATGACTGGACCACCCATGTATTAGACATGACCCAGACAGCCAAAAGTAGAAACCAGATGCATTCAATTAATGTCGCTGGGCATTGTGCAAACCTGGTAAGTGAGGCTGCACTACGATAACAGCATCAAGTTAACAATGAATACTAATATAAGGGATGTCATGTAACTAACCCTGTGGCAATAGGTGGTATGTCTAGGTCTGAAGGTCAAATGGTTCTGGGTTCTAGCACAGGGAAAGCAAACTTTTCTTTTACTGTGTTGAATTGCAGATTATACAAATGAACTGCAACACAGACAAGTGATTTCTCAACCTTCTTGTGGCAAGAGTTGTAATTTTAGGACTACCATACAGATGATCCTGGGTTCAAAAATACATATTCCAAACACTTTTAATGCTGATCCATTTCATGTCATATTTACTGTCACTCATAACACCTGACATGGTGTAGCTGATGTTAATACTTACATGTATGAGTGCTGAGACACTAATATTGCGTCAGTTAATTACCTAATTTTGAGCCAGGCAAATAGATATCAGATAGCATCAAGGAATGAAATGAATATCTGGTATAGCAAAATTGATTACTATTTGGAGGACAATCTGATGCAAGGTGTTATAGACCTGGACTTATATAAATTTTTGAGGGTACCCAAACCTGTAATTCCTGAGGTTTTCGGGATACCCAAGATACATAAGAATGTACATAACCCCCCATTGAGGCCTATTGTTACCTCACAGTGCTCTAAGACTCAAACATTGGCAATTTTTGTAGATAACAAACTCAAACCATTTTACAACTACTATCCTCATATATTAATTGATTCATGGGATTTTTTGGAGAAATTTAATGTTATTCCCTATGATGAAAATGATGGGTTTATTACTATAGATGTTAAAGACCTTTTTTCAGTAATACCCCATAGTATCGGACTTAAATGGTTTGAGGAAAAGCTAATTGAATTCAAATTCTTAAATAATACTGATTTCAGATTGGTACTAGAATATATTGAGGTAGTTCTGAAGAATAACTTCATTTATTTTCAGGGGGATATATATCATCAGGTTGGGGGAGTTGCTATGGGGTCAGCCTGTGCCCCAATATATGCAAATATTATAATGCTCTACTGGGAAAGTGAATTTGTTTTCAAATCTAAATTTTGGGGATACATAAAACAATATTTCCGATTTTTGGATGATATTTTTATTGTATGGAACGGCGATACATCACTGATTGAGGAATTTATAAAATACATACATGAGACTACAAACTTTTTGGAGTTTACGTATCAATACAATATAGAATATGTCAATTACCTTGATGTAACTATAACTAAGAACAGAGTAGATAAGATTTATCAATCAAGGGTATATAGGAAAAGTTGTTTTTCAAACGCATATGTACACTTCCAAAGTGATCACCCCTTATATTTGAAAAGGAATATTATCAAGGGGCAAATGGTCAGAGCATCTAGGATGACCAGTGACAATAAAGAGTGTAGGTGTGAAATGGATAAAATACAAAGTTTCTTTATGGAAAGAGGTTACCCAGTAGAATTAATTAAGAATGTAAAAAGGGAAGTAATGAAAAAACGAAATACAGAATACTACCCCTTATTAAAAGGTGATGTGACTACGTCAAACAATAGGAAAGGTATAAATGTAAATATTAACAATGAAGAAATTCCTAGATTGATTTTTACTTACCATAAAGGATGTGAATGGATACAAAAGGGAATACATGAAATTTGGAATATTTTTTCCAATATGTCCAATAGTTTATCTGTTTTTCAACAGCCATTAAGATTTACATATAGGAAAAACTTAAATTTTAAAAAACTACTTGAAAAGAAAAATTTGTCAGAAAAAGGGGTAATAAAAAAGGCTGGCACACATAAATGTGGTAGATGTGGGCAATGTTCATTTATTTCAGGTGAGAAAGAAATAACTCTTAAAGGTTGTGAAGGTAAGCTCAGTGTTAAAGGATATTTTACATGCAATACCAAGGTGGTATATCTTGCCTACTGTGTGGCCTGTGGATTATATTATGTGGGCAAGACTGAACGCCAACTTAGAAAACGATTTATGAGCACATGAGAGACATTACCAGGAGAAATGAGAACAATGCCCTATTTAGACATACAAATGTTTGTGTAAAAGCCAATTTTAAATTTTGGGTATTAGAAGAAGTAAAAAAGAATGATAGAGGCGGAGATTGGGAATCCCTATTAGAGTATAGAGAGTTAATCTGGCAACTCAAATTGGATGCTTGTGGACCTAAAGGGATGAATGACCATCTCTCTATAAAACCAGCCTTAAAACTTTTGGCAAATAACCCCAAATAGTAACAAAATAACAACAAAATAATCACATATACTTCATACATACATTTTTTATACATATTCTATAAGTATATTTTATAATGTAATATTTTACACATAATTGACTATTTAATTAAATATATATTGAATTTTAATCTTAATTATTTATATGAGTTTTTAAACAAGGAATATTATAACATATACATAGGCTGGAATTAAAATGGTTAATGAATTTTTGTTGACAAATGGAATTATTTATTCACATGATTTCCTATGTATTTTTAATGCATTTACATCCATGGTATTATTATTATATATATATTTTTTAGCACTTTGCACTTTATATTTATATTTATGCTTATATTTATATTTATACTTATATTTATAATTGTATTTATAATAATTCTGTTCATGACTGAATTTATAACAACCAACTAATGTTTTGATATTCACATTCAATGAATATATGGTATTTCACAACAGCATTAATTTTATGTATGGTTAGACAACAGTTTTTTATGTATAATAAGAAAAGTATTTATCATGACCTAAATAACAACAGGGGAACGAAGGGTTACAACTTGAGAGTATGACATCCATTAATTGTGAATTTATCAGTTAACCAATAAGGGCTCATACTTTGAATATAAAAGACAGCTGTTTTTTTATTGCAAACTGTGATTCTGATGAAGATTTTTTAAAAAACAATCACCAGTATTTTTTGTCAGGTTGTGGTTTTGTGAATTTTTGTGTTATTAAAACGAAGGAACTGTTTGGAGCCTGTTATTCCTTACGAATGCCTGGTGGAATATTCAAGTGACTGGTGGAGGATAGCCCTTTATGGTACGACGACGGAGGTTTTTTCTTTTTCATAACAGTGTAACCGAGTGAAGTGTTTGTAATTACCTATTAATTTATATGGGTATTGTGCATATATTATCAAAAGTATGACTGTGGGTATAATGTGTATTATGTTCATGAAAGTATATTTCTGCAATTCCATTTGAATACAGAGTTACACACGTGGCTGTATATCAAATAATCTTAGTGCATTGCTTTTTATTTTTTTTTTATTTTTTTATTGCCCACATTGCATACCATCACGCAAACAGACACACCCTGGCTTACCGTGTTTGTGCGATGGTAAGCGGTGCACAACTTTTTCAAATGTAGCAAAAAACAGACAGTGCACACTCTCAGTAAGTGCAACTGGCAGGAAATTTTATCTATTTATTTATTTATTTGAAATTTGTTAACCAGGTTGGTCAAACTGAGCACAAGCCCATTTTCAGTGCAGACCCAAAGAGAAAAGCTCCAGTAATACATATATAATTCTATTAAAAAACAGAACAGCAGAAAAGCCACAAAGTACATTTTTTTTACAGGGAATGATAAAATTCCAATGACTAATGGACGGATTCACAATGGCTTGCACGGAGTCTAAGAGTAGAGTAAGACTCCATGCAGTCATCATGTCCGACAAGCGATCCAGGAATAGCCTGTAGGGGCGTGTAAGAGAGCTCCTAAAATGGCTCTTACACAGACAGGGCTGGGACATGCAAATCACCTCAATTGCAGGTGAAAGGCATACAAATGAGGTAGATGTGTGATTCAGGAAACCCGAACCTGTCCGAGTAAGAGCAGTGTTATTTGCAGAAATGTATTCAGTTGACAACTGAGTACCATTCTGCAAATAGCAAAACGGAGCCGTGACAGCTCCAAATAAAGGTTGCATCCAGTGCAGGAAGCATGCCAATGGCCAAATATACGGCCATTGGAAATGTTCCCTGATGCAAAATTAAAATAAAAAATATTTTTTTTATGCTGATTTCCGATGTTTAACCATAGCGCAGCGCCGCACAAACGGACTGCGCTCTAAAAACCAGAATGCTAAAAATCATAACCCACAAATGTGGATTTTATTGAAATTGTTAATGTACAATGTAAGGGAATGGCAGGGTGAAGACAACATGGCCACTGAGTAGAGGTTGCTAAGGGGGGAAGCTCAGTCTAAGACATGTAACCAAGCATTAGAAGGCAATCCTATGTAAATGAGTGTTAGGATAGTGAATCGATAGTTTATATAGCAAATGAGCACAGTCAGTGGAGTGTAGGAGTAGGATATGGGGAGTAACAGAGTAGAAGATAGGTGACATCATGAAGGGGGTATGTTAGAAAGAAGTGAAGCTCATTGGAGCAGAGTGGCATGTGTCCACTGTCAGTTAAACATCATGGAAAGAGGTGTGTCAATAGGTAGGCTAGGGAAAGCCAGGAAATGGAAGGTATATACCGTGGATAACACCAAAGTTTCTTGCTGAGCGTGCATGCGCATGTGTGCACGAGTGTAAATGCGAGTAAGACAGAGTGCACGCGTGTAAGTGTGAGTGCGCACGTGTAAGCCGGAGGAAGCATGTATAAGGCTGTGTAAAGAGTTGTAAGCATGTTTGCGCTGGTGTGCGCGCGTTTTAACCTGAATAAGCAACTTTTAGTCCGTGTAAGCATGTGTGCGCACGTGTTAGCTGCTGTGAGCGTGTTTGCGCTTGTGTGCATGGTGCTCCCCCCCCTGAGGAAACAGAAAGGAAAAAGGAAGCACAACAAATAGTAGGAAGCTACCAGGGAGTACTAGCAGAGCTAGCAGGTGAAAACAATCAGAATCAGGCAATTACACAGGCAGTGCACTAACCCAGCCCAGCCTAGCACTTAAAGCTCTGCCAACAACAGTCCATTATGTTTCTCACAACAGACACTGCAGTAAGCTAATAGAAGTGAAAACTGAAAAAGCTTTACTGAGACAAAGAAATGTTAGGGGCTGCCATTGCTGTTATAAGGTGACATATTCAACATGCTGAGGGTGGTGACAATGGAAATGCTGCTGGACAACCCACAGTGAGACGGAGAAGAGTGTACAGGCCCAGGGTAACCTACCAGTGGCTACATGAGCTGGAGATAGTGGAGCACTATAGAGTGGACAGAGACCTCCTGCAGCAAATTGTTGAGCTGTGCAGGCCATGCCTCACACACAGAACCAACAGAGGGGAACCCATCCCAGTGTAAACCAAGGTATGTGTTGGCCTAAGAATATTAGCAACAGGTACCTTCCAGAGACCAACTGGTGATATGATGGGGATATCACAGGCATCAGCATCCAGGGTACTACACCAGTTCCTGGATGCCATGTCAGCACATGTCGGTGATCATGTATATTTCCCCAATTCCCATGAGGTATTGGCCAGCAATATGCATCTCTTCCAGCAAATAGTAGAATACCTGAGGTAGTGGGCACAATAGACTGCATGCACATACGCATCAAAGCACCAGCCGTTGAGCGGGGTAGGGTCTACTTCAACCGCAAGGGCTTCCCCTCCATCAACTGCCAGGTCATGTGTGATGCCCAGGGCATAATACTGAATGTGTGTGCAGGCTGCCCTGGAAGCTACCATCATTCCCATATCTGGCATCTGACACAGCTGTACTAGACATTTGACAATGGGGACATCCCACATGGTCACCTAGTGGGGGATGCTGGCTGTGCACTGGAGCCGTGGCTGATGACACCCATCAGAAACGCACACACACCTGAACAGGAACGCCATAATGAGGCACTTCCACAAACACGTAATGTAAAAGAGCGTGTGTTTGGGCTGCTCAAGTCATGGTTCTGGTGCCTGGACACATCTGGTGGAGCCTTGCAGTACTCACCAACTACATGTACCCAAATTGTCATGGTATGTGCTATGCTACATACTATGATCCTGTGAAAACAGCTGCAGCAGGACCAGCATAGGCCTGGGCCAAACAGCCCCCCACCATTGCCAAGGCCATCACAGGCAGTGAGTGACTCAGAGGAGTAACAACCTGAGCCTGCCCCAGTAGACAGAAGGAGGAGTGCCCAGTATGCTTTGGCCTTGGCAAAGAGGCAACACATAGCGCATACACTGGCTCAGTAGGAACTCTGGAAATGATACCCCTCTCCGACTCACACATAAAGTAAAAGGGATGCCTATGTTGACACTACCTGCTTCCAAACATGTGCAGGGAGTGTAGTATGTGCATCCGACATAGGCAGCCCTGCAGCCCCACCTAAGGCATGAATGCCATGTGTTAAGCAATATAAAGCAGTGCTAAACAGCAATTACCACCATGTAGTATATGCAAACAAAATCGCACACACCAACTAGCACAACTGTGGTCAAAGTTCAGTATTATTGGGCAACGTACAGCAATGTTGGTGAATATTGAGCAATGTCGGACAAGCCTGGTCTAAGTAGGGTATAGCTGAACAAAAGCCAACATGCTCATATTTGCTTAACAGGTCCTTAAGCAGTCTGGTCTGCTCAGTATGAAAATATAAAGCAGTAATGGGTCTCGAACTGAGGATACTGTGCGCTATAGCCAAAGTACTGAACCACTAAACCATGACAGTATTGCAGTAATCCACCTGTATGACGGAATGTTGATAAGTCTATGCAAACTATTCCATGGAAACACTGCAGGCACAGCATAATCCTTGTTGAGTTATGACACAAAGGTGAGTCCTGCAGTGAGAGCAGAACCTGACTTCCAACACACACAGTATAAATGTTAATACTGGTCATGTTTGCACACTTCAGCAAATGTAGTGGACCTCAGACAGCAACATACTGAAGGTTCACACTGGGCATGTTCACACACTTGAATAAATGAGACAAATGTCAGGCAACAAAATATGTATTGTCAGAAGTGGGCATGCTCACACACTTAGGCTATGTCTGAGTACAGCAGTGGGCCACACATATCTGGCAGTTGCATGTGTTAACCCAGGAACCTGTCACTATACAGCAATCTGCCCTGTGCACACAGTTATATGACAACAGACACATCTATAATATAGTGGAACCCTGACATAATCAAATATGTTCTGCAGATATTGAAGTTCTTCATGGAAACTGGTAAAGCAAAGATGATAAAGACCTGCAAACAGTATCAGCAATAAACATTGTGCATCATGAACATAAGCATAGGTTCAGAGGTCAATACTAGGCTATCTGCCCTAGGGCATGTACAAACCTAGCCAGAGTGTGTTTGGCATTTGCAACCCTGTCACATTACTACACTGTGTGTGTGAATAGTAGGTCACACATGATAGCCCATGTACGTTTATGCTAGTGTGCCTCTGTCTAGCAGGGACACAGAGGATATCCCAGGGGTAAATATACAATCACCCATACAGTCGTCAAGATGTCTCCAGTAGGTGGTTAATGGGTGGATCTGCCTATGTGAAACTGGGATTACATTCTGTAGTGAGTGGAGCCTCTGGGATAAGAATCTGGCCCTCCACAATGTCCTATTAACATCTGTGCTGAGGTATACATCCCTGCAGTGTGTAGCTCCAAGGGAGTTGGGTATCCTGAGGTGGAGCATGTCCAGTAATACTGGTTTGGGTATAGCTGTGAACAACAGGCACACATCATATCTGAGTAGGTGGTAAGTGACTGAGTAGAGCTGGAGTTACTGCATCTGAACTATACAGGGCATCTGTGTGAGTCCCTAGATCTGCTTGGTGAGGACCGTCCATGGCCAGTACAGTTGCTGCAGGTGTCAGGTAAGGTACACCCCAAATGTGGCATTTTAACCAAGCATGGATGTGATGAGTATAGGGGCACAATGACCTCACTCAATCTAGATGTGAAACCAAATGTGATAAAGTGGCACACATAGCAGGTGTGTCCAACCACTTTGACAATGTGAATGCTAAAGGCAACAATACGAACGAGTGATGCCCCCAAATCCCTAACAACTCCTACCGTATGTAATGGAGTACTACCTATGTGGTAATGTGTGGACATGTTGTTACTCCCAAAAGGGATGACTATGCAACTAATGGCATTTAGCTGTAGGCCATGGCTCAGGCACCAGTCATCCATCTTTGTGAGACCTTGATTGAGTATATATGTGGCAGCTGGAGAGTTGATAATGGCACCCAGTTTGCAGTTAAGTGCAAACATGATCAACCATATTCCCCCTGTGATAGCCTGTATGTAAGACAAATATATACTGAACAAGAGAGATCCCAGGACCAAGCTGTGTGTGATGCCATGTGTAACTGGTGTATAGTCAGACATGGCACCTGCAATCCTCATCATGTCGGTGCTATCCCTGATCTAGGTATCAATCCATTGTGTGAGATATGTGTCCAAATTGACGCTGGTGAGCCTATGCATAATTGCCCAGTGGGTTATTGTGTTGAATGGTTTTGCAAGGTTCAGGTAGGCTGTGTGAATAGCCATCCCTATGTCGATGGACCTGTTAGCCATTTAAAGAATACCTACAGGTTCAAGAGGCAAGATCTGGCCACAACAATGCTGAAATGAGTAGGACACAGTGTCTGTAGGTTCCCGATGTCTATGTGTAGGAGTCCTATGACAATATGCTCCATAGCTTTGTAGAACAGGCCACATAGGCTTATAGGGCAATATTCACCAACGAACAACACAGGAAGCCAGTGCCAACCACTGTATTGCGATCTGGTACATTTCGCCTTCAAATGGATCACAAATTCATTGTGCTGTTAACTACTATTTATACAAACAATTTTAGTTAATCAGCACCAATTAATCAATTAACATTTTAAAGTGCTCTACCATTGTTTAATGTCTTTACAAAGATCTAAACATTAAAAACAAAATATTAACAATCTCAATTTCACAATTATTATTACATTACTATGTTTCATATATAATCAATCTTTATTTAAACATGCCAGTGGGTTCAGGGTAGGTTTAGTCAGTATGCAGTAACTCACAGCATATCAGTGAGTGTCCACCCAGATTCCTGACATAACTGAAGAAGGCCGTGTGATGGTCCTACTTGTCAGGTACAATTGCCTGGTAGAAGCGGCCCTTAGAAAACTCCTTGAGTGATTGTAGCTGTCTGCTAGTACAGATCACAGATGCCTTCCCTGTCTGGGATTGTGCTCTATCATGTAGTAGTGTCCTCTTGACGTTGTACAGCTTATTAATGGCTAGGGTCTAACAGACAGGTCCCCTGCCATTGTAGTAGTGGGTCTTGTTGTTATTTGGGAGAGCACAGTCCATGCAGTCCACAAGGTGTCCATAGAATGTGTATGTAAAGGATGCAGTAGTGTGAGCTGTATATGCCACTGTCTCAGGGTCTCTGAAGGATACCACCTTGCTTCAGTGAAGTGAGATGTTGGCTCATGAGAAGTTCACCAAGATTACCCAGGATGGGTGTGTGGAGGGAATATGTATGTCCTGTGAGATACATGTATGTTCTGACCTTACCAATGAGGGGTATATCGCTGGTGTGGAACATAGAGTCCCCATGTTGGTGATGAGCAGGTCCAATATGTATTCCCCCTTGTGGCTGTGCTGACTGGTTGTGCCAAAGCATGTGAGTCCACAAATTGTAGTGACTGTTGAGTGAGGTTGTCGGGGTTTGAGTAGTATCCCCAGTCAATATGTGTGTATATGAAGTCACACAATTTAATGGTGTCTGTGGAGACCTGCATATTCTCCATAGTTCCCACAAAAGCCGAGTGTGGTTCCTGAGTTTGGGAGTGTGTTTTGTAGCAGGCAACAAAATGAAAGGCAGTATTGCACAATGGTAGTTGTCTATGTATGGTCTGTGATGCTTTGTGCAGTGCTACTAACATGGAGGTGTGTGTATCTGTGATGTCTATGGATACTCCCCCTAGTTGTGTTGTCTGTTCCAAGTCTTGTTGTCAGACAGCATGGTATGGAACATAACCTGGTAGTGCTGGTGTGCATAAGCGAGCCTGAACCAGGTGTCTGTCAGTGCACAGATATTGCTCTCCTCCATACTGAGGAGAGTCCTGAGTGGCCACAATATGAGGTTAACACAACTGTTGTTGAGCAGCATTACCCTTAGTTTCATTTAACCTATAATGTCGATGGAGGTGGGTTTGTCTTCTGAGCCCTGTGTAAAAAAGGCACTCTGGTAGTAGCAAGAGCCTTAGCCAGCATACCAAAGTCCAAGGGTGACAGGTGCAAGCTGTCCATAGTGAAGCTACGTGGCATGTTGAGCATGTCACCATATGCTGACAGACACTGTATCCCCTATGAATGAAACAAATTTGTTAGCCAACTGTTAAATGTGATATGTGTGTCCGTATACTGTGACACCATAATTGGTGGGTGTAAGATGCTAGACAAGGTCAGGGTCATACTGGCCTGGGCTACATGATCAGAGTGTACCTCCATGTATCATGTCATGTGGTCCAGGGAGTAATGTCTGAGGTGGCACACACCAGCATGGACAATGATGGTGTCAGTCTTGTACTTGCTTTGGAGTGACCTGACTGCCTGTGTTATGTGGCAGATCCTGGCATCCAACAGACAGGCCAAAGTAACTATTCCCTTGTCAGGGCTGGTGAGTGGTACATCAGTGTGTCTGAACATAAGTGTCACCTATTACAAGTGTATTAGGTGTGTTGTTTAGCCCGAAGGGCAGTGACTGTGTGGCACACCGACATTGTGAACTTAGTGATATGTGGGTATTGTAGTGGGGTAGCAGGTGTGTGTGTGTGTCTGCTTTGGAGGCCTCTGCTGCTTAGGAAGAGTACATTTACAACATCCGGGTATGTCAGTGTGTGTTAATGTGATTTGAGTGCTGTTGCTAGAGGATATGTGAGACTGATATGCGGTGTGTGTGGTTACCTTCACCACCTGATACACTGTGCCAGTCATGGGTTGAGAGACTTCAGCTCCCTGTATGTCTATATAGGTGCATCTCACACATATATCTGAGTTTGTCGGGAGGAGGAGAGGGTTGTCTGTGTACATGAGGCAGATGTGACATTGTGTCAATATCACAATATCCACCAGCTGGACTGAAGAGTACACACAAAATCGACCCCTGGACATGCCAGGATATTTTCATGACATACTCTGTAGCTTGATCACAAAGGATCAGTAGGGTGTTAAGCGTGTAAAAGAGTATAACAGGGATTAGTGCTCATGTTCTTTAGTGTGTTGTAAAGAGGAGCTGAGAAGGAGTCCAGACTGAATCATGGCACCTCCTTCAGCTGTGTCATAAATATGAATGTACACACATATATGTCCTGAGTCAGGGCCAACTGTACCTGAGTGTCAATGCCGACATCATGACAGATGGGCCCATATGTACATACCCATAACCCACTGACAATAGTCCACATCATCATACCAGGAGATATCACATGTAGAATGAATGAGCAGCTGCCCCCACTGCCAAAAGCATGGCAGCAGGTGGAATACATTGATTCCCAATATGTGTCATGCACAAACTACAGAACAAACAGATCATGCACCTGAAGAGTTAGCTGAGCTGCACCCCCTACACAGGATGTGGAACCGTTGAATGTGTCACAGCTACATATGGCACTCCCCGCAAGTGTTGGTGCACAACACACCATGGGAAGTCAAGTCCAGTACGCCTATGAGGTCTGATCTGCAAGGTCATGGAGTCCATCATGGTTGCAGTCATAAACAGAGCTATTGGAAGCTGACACACACACAACCCTACCAACTGTGGTATGTTCATGTGCGGATCATGGTTCCCAAACATGCTAAACTGTTTACAAGGCAGCCACTCAGGACATACATCAATGAACACATCTACACATGTGTCACATAGACTTTGAATAGCCCTTTATCAACATCCCAGACACATGTAGTATCCACAAAACCAAGAAGCTGTGCATAAATATGTGTTGACATGTGACAGAATGTCAATGTGTCCACAGATAGATCACACAAGGTAAGGATACTGAGGTCATGTTCAAGCTGTTGACACCTGCTGACCCACATGGACCATTCCTGGAATGGCATAAAACAAAGTCTACACACATCACCATGTCCAGTGTGATTATGTCACCATCCTATAAATACAGCAGGAGAAGGAAAACCAGCTAGTAAAGCAAATAGCGTGCACTAAAGCAAATAGCGTGCCCTGTTAGTGCGTCCCTCTCTCTAGCATCATAACATAGGTAGGGGTTTGAATCCTGGGGGGTTGTGTGCAATTGTCTTTGAAAGGAGTGCACTTTTTAGAGACTGGGAAAACAAACTAGAAGATGTACATTCCTCTTTGGAAATACTGATGATGTCACCATCTTAGAAATACAGCAGGAGAAGGGAAATCAGCCAATAAAACAAATAGTGCACCATGCTAATGCGTTTTTCTCTAGTATCATAACATAGGTAGGTAGGTAGGGGTTTGAATCCTGCAAATGCTGACTGTGGGGGGTGTATGTGTGCAATTGTCTTTGAAAGGAGTGCTCGTTTTGGAGACTGGGAAAACACACTAGAAGGTGTACATTCCTCTTTGGAAAGACTGATGATGTCACCATCCTAGAAATACAGCAGGAGAAGGGAAACGAGCCAGTAAAACAAATAGCACACCATGCTAATGCGTCTTTCTCTAGTATCATAACATAGGTAGGTAGGTAGGTAGGTAGGGGTTGGGGGGGTTGTGTGCAATTGTCTTTGAAAAAAGTGCACTTTTTGGAGACTGGGAAAACACACTAGAAGATGTACATTCCTCTTTGGAAAGACTGATGATGTCACCATCCTAGAAATACAGCAGGAGAAGGGGAAACCAGCCAGTAAGACAAATAGTGAGCTGTACTAATGCGTCTTTCTCTAGTATCATAACATAGGTAGGTAGGGGTTTGAATCCTGCAAATGCTAACTCTGTGTGGGGGTTATGTGTATGTGTGCAATTGTCTTTGAAAGGAGTGCTCACTTTGGAGACTGGGAAAACACACTAGAAGATGTATATTTCTCTTTGGAAAGACTGATGATGTCACCATCCTAGAAATACAGCAGAAAAAGGGAAACAAGCCAGTAAAACAAATAGCGCAACGTGCTAATGCGTCTTTCTCTAGTATCATAACAAAGGTAGTTAGGGGTTGGGGGGGTTGTGTGCAATTGTCTTTGAAAGGAGTGCACTTTTTGGAGACTGGGAAAACACACTAGATGATGTACATTCCTCTTTGGAAAGACTGATGATGTCACCATCCTAGAAATACAGCAGGAGAAGGGAAACCACCCAGTAAAACAAATAGTGGGCTGTGCTAATGCGTCTTTCTCTAGTATCATAACATAGGTAAGTAGGGGTTTGAATCCTACAAATGCTGACTTGGTGGGGGGGTGTGTGTATGTGTGCAATTGTCTTTGAAAGGAGTGCTCGTTTTGGAGACTGGGAAAACACACTAGAAGATGTACATTCCTCTTTGGAAAGACTGATGATGTCACCATCC
Source organism: Protopterus annectens (assembly GCF_019279795.1). Classification (NCBI taxonomy): domain Eukaryota; kingdom Metazoa; phylum Chordata; order Ceratodontiformes; family Protopteridae; genus Protopterus; species Protopterus annectens. The sequence goes on from NC_056737.1 coordinate 1,379,827,755, forward strand.
TAGAAATGCAGCAGGAGAAAGAAAGCAAGCCAGTAAAACAAATAGCGCGCCGTGCTACTGCATCTTTCTCTAGTATCATAACATCGATAGGTAGGGGTTTGAATTCTGCAAATGCTGACAGTGGGTGGGTATGTGTGCAATTGTCTTTAAAAGGAGTGCCCTTTTTGGAGACTGGGAAAACACATTAGAAGATGTACATTCCTCTTTGGAAAGACTGATGATGTCACCATCCTAGAAATACAGCAGTAGAAGAGAAACCAGCCAGTAAAACAAATAGTGTGCTGCGCTAATGCATCTCTCTCTAGTATCAGAACGTAGGTAGGTAGGGGTTTGAATCCTGCAAATGCTGACTGTGTGCGTGGGGGGTGTGTGTATGTGTGCAATTTTCTTTGAAACGAGTGCCCTTTTTGGAGACTGGGAAAACACACTAGAAGATGTACATTCCTCTTTGGAAAGACTAATGATGTCACCATCCTAGAAATACAGCAGGAGAAGAGAAACCAGCCAGTAAAACAAATAGTGTGCCGTGCTAATGCATCTCTGTCTAGTATCATAACATAGGTAGGTAGGGGTTTGAATCTTGCAAACACTGACTGTGTGTATGTGTGCAGTTTCCTTTAAGAGGTGTTCTTTTTTGGAGACTGGGAAAACCCAGTAAAGGAGGTACATTCCTCTTTGGAAAGTCTGATGATGTCACCATCCTACAAATACAGCAGGAGAAGATAAGCCATCCAAGAAAGCAAATAGTGTGTTGTGTTAATGCATCACTCTCTAGTATCCTAACATTGTTAGGTAGGGGTTTGAATCCTGCAAATGCTGACTGTGTATGTGTCACTGTTGGTCAACACGGTGTGTGTTTTGCTTTTACTATGGTATGATGACAACAGTAAGTGCATTGAATACATCAGGTATCTGCATGTCAAATATATATGTGTACATGTCCCCTCAATCAGTACATAGGTGTGAAGCCTGCATACTACATGAATACATTTGTTTCCATTGACAGGTTGTGCCGCTGCTACTCAGATCGTAGGCACATATGTATGTATGTGACATGGCCATCCACTGTCGTGTTCTGTGACCAAGGTCATCTGTGGCACACACACCCATGACAGTTACTGAAGAGTAGTGTGAGCGTATATGGCTGGGGTATATGTCAGACATGGTCATACACAACAAAGTCTGCCAAGAATGGACAGTCTTTATAAGTATACGACTGCCTTGTGGATATGCATTCAGGCCTCTAATGTCTGTGATACACCGTGGGACTCCACAATACCTATGGATATGTGGATACGAAGGGACACATGACATAACATCTTTATTTATTTATTTATTTTTATTTTACATTTGTGACCGGGATAGTCCGACTGGATGCATGTCCATTTTCAGCGGAGGCCCGGGGAGAAAAGCTCCAAGGGTAAGCAGATACAGCATTACGTAATTCATAGGTTCATAGGTTGGTACTAGGCTATCAGCCCTAGGGCCTATACAAGCCTAGCCATAACAATTCCCTGGCTATTTCTTTCCACATTATTTACTTTCCTGGACCCCTGTCTAGCAGGGTGACTGACGTGATCCCTGGGGTGAATTTCCTTTCTCCCATCCAATTGTCAAGGTTCCTCTTGAAGAGGTCCAAAGAGGCACTCTGCTTGACATGTATGGGCAATCTATTCCAGAGTCTGGGGAGTCTCTGGGTCAGGAACCTATCCCTCCAGCATGTTTTGTTTATTGTGATGACAAGGTTTAGATCCCTGGAGCGTGTAGCTCTGAGGGATTGGGATTTCTTTAAGTGTAGCATGTCCAACAGCTCTGGGTTTGACATGGCCTTGTATGCTAAGCAGAGATCACCTCTGAGTAGACGATATGCAACAGAGTATAGCTGGAGTTTTTTAAGGTGGTCAGCGTAGGGCATCTGCTTTAGGCCTGTGATTCTTTTAGTGAGGTATTTCTGAGGCCTTTCCAGTTGTTGCAGATGTCTTGAGAGGTACATACCAAATGGGCGTTGTATTCTATAATGGGTCTAATGAGGGATGAGGACAGTGGGACAATGACCTCCTTTTTTCTGGATGAAAAGCCCTGCGTGATGAGGTGTGCCACATAGAAGGATTTCCTGACTGTTGTGGTGATGTGGTTATCGAAGGTGAGACCACTGTCCACCTGTGTCCCTAAGTCTCTTATCACACTTTCTGTGTTTAGTGTACTGCCACCTATATGGTAATTCATGGATACATGTTTTTCCCAAAGGGGATAACAATACATTTCCTGGCATTGAGCTTGAGCCCATGGCTCTGGCACCAAGCATCTGTTTCTGTAAGGCCCTTTTGTAGAGTATCCACATCATTTGGGGATTCAATAATGGCTCCCAGTTTGCAGTCATCTGCAAACTTTGTTAGCCAGAGTCCCTTAGTGTTGACCTGTACTTCAGAGAAGTAGATGCCAAACAAGAGCGGCCCCAGGACTGAACCCTGAGGTACTCCACTTGTCACTTGTCTGGAGCTGGATTTGGAGTCGGCTACTTTTACAGTGTGGGTTCTATCAGTAAGCCATTTAGCACCCCATTGGGTGACATAGGGATTAATGCCCAACTTTGTAAGTTTATCTATAATTCCAGAGTGGGGGATGGTATCAAAGGCCTTGGCAAGGTCTAGATAGGCTGTGTGGACCACCTTACCCTTGTCCATGGCTCTGGAGACTGATTCAAAGAAGTCAATCAGGTTCAGGAGACAAGATCGGCCCTTTACAAACCCAAACTGGGTGGGGTCCAGTGTTTGAAGGTTGCCAATGTCTTTGTTTATAAGTTCCATGATAATACGCTCCATGGCCTTGCAGATAAGGCTTGTCAGACTGATGGGACGGTAGTTTCCGGGATCCAAGGTGGATCCCCCCTTGTGGATTGGGATAACTGTAGCTCTGCGCCACTCAGTGGGCACGGAACCTGAGGTGAGGCTATGATTAAACATGACACTTAGGTGAGGTGCCAGTTCATATTGTAGTTCATGTAGTACACAGCCTGGGATGTCATCTGGTCCCATGGATGCTGTATTCTTGGCTTTAGAGAGTGCGTTTTGTACCTGTGTGGCTGTTATTACTGGAATTTGGCAATCTTCCGGTATTGAGATGGGCCATTTAGGGGGTGAGAGGGGGTGAAGTTGGCACTGAATCGATCTGCCAGGATATTGGCAATATCCTTTGGATCAGTATATTTAATGCCATTCTGTTTTAGCTCAGAGCAGATCTGAGCATTGCCATTTAGATTCTTGACATAGTTATAGAATGCTTTGTGGTTGTCTTTGGAATCTTTGGCAGTTTTATTTTCGTAACTAGCTTTGGAGGATCTCAGTTTCTTACTGAGGCTAGTAAGGGAGTTTTTTGCATCCTGGGATTTTCTTCTTTTCTGCAAAAGTTTCTTCCTTAATACCAGCATTACATATTACAAACAGACTATTTACAGAGATTACATAAGTAAGCAAGTTAAACAAGTTCCCCAGGTTACAGTTAATCCTGAGCACAAGTCAGGATTAAATTAAATTACACAGTAAACTGGTTAACAGATTTTTACACATTCTAGAGAGAGTTAGCCAGGCTTGATAGATTGACATAGCCAGTTAAGTGACAAATGTTGTTTGAGTCTAGTTTTAAATTGACCTAAGGTGGAAAGTAAGGTAATATCAGCTGGAAGAGAGTTCCAGGATCTACTTACAGAGTTTGCAAAGAGAGAATCACCGGCTGTGTTATTAATTTTGCTAGTCTGAATTAGTAGTTTGTTAGAGGATCAAAGCAGTCTAGGATTGTTATAGGGGGTGATAATATTTTTAAGTGCAGGAGTATTGTCCGGATTACAGAGGATTTTATAGGCCATAATCAGTTGGTTATACTGGATTAGGCTGGGTAGTTCAAGCCAACCAAGCTGATTTAGATTGATGCAATGATGTGTCCTAAAAGGCAGCCCAGTGGCAAACCTGGCAATGTGGTTGTAGCAAATTGAGAGTTTGTTAAGGACAGTCTTGTTTAAATTTGAGAGTAGAGGGGATGCATACAGAAGGGTTGAAAGAAGGTGAGAGCGACCTATGGCAATTTTAGCTGGAGAGGTTAGGAAGGCTTTTATTCTGTAAAGTGACCCTAGTTTTTTATTGATGGTTTTGATAGTTTGGTTAACATGTAGGTCAAATTTTAGATTATTGTCTATGATGACACCTAATAGTTTTGTAGATGGGTCAGGCGAGATTATTGTGCCATCATTTGATTTTATGGTAAAGGTGAAAGCGGTAGACCTACGTGTTGGTGAAAATAACAGCATTTTAGTTTTTTTGGGATTTAGGATCAGCCAATGTTCAGAAAGCCAGTTTTCTATTGTATTAAAGGTGGTCTGGGTAGCTAACCATAACTCTACTGGAGATGTGGCTGAAGAAATCAGAGTAGAGTCATCAGCATATTGGATACAGCTGACTTTTGGGATAACAGTATAAAGGTCATTAATGAAGATGGAGGACAGCAAGGGCCCTAGTATAGAGCCTTGTGGTACTCTGAGGGTGTTAGGTAAAAGGTTAGAGAGTTTGTTCTGCCAGAGGCCGGCCTGCTGTCGACCATTCAGGTAGGATTGAAACCATTGGAGGGCTCCAGTATCTAGACAGAATGTTTGCAGGGTGTGGATTAAAAGTTGGTGATCAACCATATTGAATGCCTTGGAAAGATCCAAAAAGAGGGCTGAGGATATATAATTATTGTTGGGATTATGGTTTATGGTGTTAGTAAAGGGTAGGAGGGCTGACGTAGTGCTGTGATGAGGACGGAAGCCATGCTGAGTGTCTGCCATAAGGCGATTTTGGATTAGGTGGTGCATGAGTTGTCTATGAATACATTTTTCCATAATCTTTGCAAGTGGAGAGAGTATAGCTATTGGCCTATAATTGGAGAATTCAGTAGAGTTGCCTCCTTTGTGAAGTGGGATTACATAGGATATTTTCCAGATGGTGGGAATTTTAGCTTCTACTATGGTTCGATTGATTAGTATTGAGACAGGGTAAGCAATAGCATCAGCTGATTTTTGTAGGTACTCAGTAGGGAGTTGATCAGCAGCAAGTGTAGTGGGTTTTAATTTTTTGATCAAGGTACGGATAAGTGAAGTGATGACTGGTTGGAAGCTGAACACAAGTAGGTTTCTAGGGGTGCTACTTTCAGGACCAGGGGAGCTAGGAGGTAGTTGGCTACCTAGGGCTTGAATTGTCTCAGTAAAGAATTGGTTAAAACTATCAGAAACATCTTCAGGGGTTTTATCAATAGTAGTAGCAGGGATTGGGGTTGAAGTTTGTCCAGGATGTAGTAGATTATTTAAACCTGCCCAAAACTTCTGAGGGTTATTTTGATTTACTGTCTGTAAATTACAGTAGTATTGTTTTTTGTCTTGTAAAATTGATTTTTTGGTTTCGTTCCTGGATTGTCTGTATTTAATGTGATCTTGAGGGTCTTTAGAAAAATGCCATAAAGCCCATGCTTTGTTTCTAAGGGTAATTTTGAGTTTAGACTCTATAGAAAGCCATGGTGCAGTTTTTGCCTTGGTTCTCTTTGAACGAACAGGTGCATGCAAATCAAGGATCTCAAGGATTTTGTTGTTAAAGTATGCTACTGCTTCCTCTAAGGGAAGGTGTTTTAGAACAGACCAATTACATGAGTTTAGTTCTTGTTGGAATTTGGCAGGATCAACGTTTTTATTGTTTCTAACCTTTCTGAGTAAGGGTTGTTGGGAATGAATGGTTTTGTGCTTAATTACATATGTGAGAAGGTGATTTCTTAGGCCATTAAGGAGGGTACTAGAGGTGTACAGTTGGGGGTGACTGTTTATGAGTACCCAGTTAAGTATACTTTCTTTTTGGTTGGGTTTACCTATCCTGGTAGGGGTGGATATGATTTGTGTAAATGCATGCAGGTTAATATGGGTGGTTGGGGATTCTGAGGAACAGGTGCCCCAGTCTATGTTAAAGTCTCCAAGTAGTAGGGTTTCTTGGGGGTAGTGACATGATAGCCAGTGCAGGATATCTTCAAATGTAGATATATTGTTACCTGGGGGAATGTACATACAGATGATATTAATGCATTTATTTTTATTAAGTTGCAGTTTGGTGGCAAGAATCTCTGAGTTATTAATCTGAGGAGGTTGTATTACATCTATGGTGACATGCAACTCAGATTTATAGAGTACAGCTACCCCACCCCCCTTACTCGAAGCATGATCCAGTCTGTGTATGTTGTACCCAGGTGGTAACACTTCATTGTCTTTAGTGTTAGGTTTTAACCAGGTTTCAGAAAAACAGAGAATCTCAGGGGAGTGGACATCCAGAAGTGCATGCAATTCATGTACCTTGTTTTTAATGATTCTAATATTGAGATGACAGACTAGGAGAGAGTTAGTTGGCCTATTAATTGTAGGTTTATAGCTTAGATTACAAGTAGAGGGGGTATGTGTATCTGAAGTGAGTGGGCCAGGGTTGGGGTGAATATCACCACCAAGTATTAGGTTGTGTCTATACTTGTTGATGAACTTCAGGAATTTGTTTATTAGTTTGTGGTTTGGATCTAGAGCTAATGTGTCTGGGGTTAAGATGTTGATAGACTGAATAAGATGTTGGATAGGATCTGGTACTGTAAGTATGGTTGAAGGTGGAAGGATTTACAGCTGGGGTGATAGTATGGCTTTTGGGACCTGAAATCCCGTGAGAAATTGGTTTTCATACAAGGTAATGAGGTATGGTGTGAACAAGAGGGGTAGTAAAGAGGAGTATATCATTATATGTGATTCAGCTAGTGAGTTAAGGAACTGTTTTACCTGGTGATGCAACACCAGAGGATAGAGTGGTGAGGTAAAGGTACTGGAAGGGGGATGGGAGAATGCCAGATGAAGGCTAATAGGTGCTATTAAAATGTAGGTAGTAGAATGGGGGTGGGTGGAATTATCCCAGATGAAAGCAGATAGGATCTAGAAAGTGGGGGAGTGGCTATAGTACTATAAATTTAGAGGTACTGGGGGCGGGAGGTAATTGGGGGCAGGGAGGGGAGTGAAGAGAGCCCGAGTGTAGTGAGGGCAAACATAGTGGGGCTATTGCAGTTTACAAGGTTTCCTAAGGTGTCCTAAAGCTATAAGGTAAGTATTACAGCTCTTAATGTAAGAGTCAATTTACTTCAGTTACAGGGGAAGGAGGCAACCACTCAAGCAGAAACAAAGAGCCCTATGGCTGACCAATATGGTGACCTGCTTAATTACAAAGCACTGTAAGTGAAAGCTTAACAAATGCTTTTTGTGTGTAACCTACTCTGTTTAAATGTTGAGAGAAACTGATTGCAGTCCTGTGGACACCATTTTGTAGGGAACTGTAGAGTTCAATCTGTTTAAATGTTGAGAGAAACTGACTGCAGTCCTGTAGACACCGTTTTGTAGGGAACTTTAGAGTTCAATCTGTTTAAATGTTGAGAGAAATTGATTGCAGTCCTGTAGACACCATTTTGTAGGGAACTGTAGAGTTCAATCTGTTTAAATGTTGAGAGAAACTGATTGCAGTCCTGTAGACACCATTTTGTAGGGAACTGTAGAGTTCAATCTGTTTAAATGTTGAGAGAAACTGATTGCAGTCCTGTACACATCATTTTGTAGGGAACTGTAGAGTTCAATCTGTTTAAATGTCGAGAGAAACTGATTGCAGTCCTGTAGACACCGTTTTGTAGGGAACTGTAGAGTTCAATCTGTTTAAATGTTGAGAGAAACTGATTGCAGTCCTGTAGACACCATTTTGTAGGGAACTGTAGAGTTCAAACTAAGTCACACCAGGTCAGCCAAGGGGGGAAGAGAGAGGGAAATCCTAAGCACCTAGATTTGAAAATCAAACATGGGTCTGTATGTACACAATGGTACCCGACATACATGTTGAGGGCTACCACCAGTGTGGTACTGATGGGATACTATGTATAGTACTTGAGGATGACTATGCCATGGTCGGCTTACTGCTATACAGCATGTATCACACAACAGGTATCAGTCTGTATGATACCCTTGTGTAGGATATGCGTCCCATCCAGGGAATGCATTGTAGGCCATTCCATGCATTCCTAGATTTGGATGGACACATCCCTAGTGTGTCTGCATGTACCTAAAGGGGCTATATGACACACAGGTGTGGTCACAGTATATATGTTATAGTGTAGCACCAGAAGGATCCAATTGATACTGGGTTCCCCACTACTGTGTGTCAGTTGTCAGGACATCATCCAATGATTGCTTATAGTCATGCTGTTGAGGTTGTGTACACTACCAGACTGCAAATCATTGACTGATATTAACGGTATCACCCGCAGCATACTGTCAACCCATGTCATACACACGTCTACCCATGTTAGTACATAACTGTAGTAGAATGCATACTGGGCATTGAAAGATGCAATGGGATGTTAATAATGTGTACGACAGGGTGTGCCACATGTCCCATGTGTCCACTATGCACGTGCATCCAGACAGTGCGCACCCACCATGTTCACAGATGTACACTTGCTAATCTGTACTGCACACATCACACACGTACTGTCCACTCGCTAACACATGCTGGCAACACATCACACATCAGCCAAGTGGCACATGGGTGGATAATACATACTCAGACCTAACAGTGGTGTAAACAATGCTACATTGACAAAAAGAGCTTTGATGCATAATGTCTGCTCAGATATACCTACAAGGATGTAGTTAGACTTCCTTGTTGACAACTGTCTATTATTGCTACACTGCTATAGTGTCACCCTGTGCATCAGCACCATGTTAGCTTGTCCCTCCGTCGATAATGCAGATGACAGGAGGCGGCACAGGTATCATCATATGCACAGGGCGTTTTATTGTTTGCCAGAGCCTGACATTGACCCATCCAATCGACATGTCTGTGTGTGTGTGTGTGTGTGTGTGTGTGTGTGTGTGTGTGTGTGTGTGGGACAACAGTACAACATGGGCCAATGTTGATGTAATGTGTGTGTGTATGTGTGAGCCCTAGTTGTTTGCTTAATATGTGTGTGTCTGCATGCACACATCTCCATCATGTGGCTGTCATATACGGTGGTTTGTGGGACAGCCACAGACTGTACCTGCTTGGCTGTACAGATCACTGTCTCTGGTCACTGACACAGTACCTGTGCCCAGCAGGGGTGCTACGGATGGTATCGGGTACAAACCCTGACTGGGTAGTGTCATCAGAGGCAGAGGTATGGGACTGGCCAGAGCCACGTGCACGTGGTCTACTGGGACAGACAATGGACAGGCCAGCTCCATAGGTTCATAGGTTCATAGGTTTATACTAGGCTATCTGCCCTAAGGCATTTATAAGCCTAGCCCAAAGTTTTGTGGCTTACACCACCCCTTATGTTAAAAAATACTGTGCCCATTAGTTTGTTGTGCCTCTGTCCAGCAGTGACACAGAGATGATTCCCGGGGTAAACCTATGATCTCCCATCCACCGGTCAAGATTTCTCTTGAACAGAGCCAGCGAGGTGCTCTGCCTCACATGGACCAGGATTTTATTCCACAGCATAGGGAGTCTCTGGGTGACAAATCTATCCCTCCAGCATGTCCTATTTATATCTGTGCTAAGGTTTAAGTCGCTTGCTCTAGTGGATCTGGTAGATTTGGATTTTTTGAGGTGGAGCATGTCCATTAATTCCGGGTTGGACATGGCCTTGTATGTCAGGCACAGGTCACCTCTGAGCAGGCGGTATGCGACTGAATAGAGCTGGAGTTTCTTCAGTCTGGCAGCATATGACAGATTTTGGAGTCCCTTTATCCTTTTGGTGAGGAACTTTTGGGGTCTCTCCAATTGCTGCAGGTGTCGGGTGAGATACATCCCGAATGGGGCATTGTACTCGATCATTGGTCTGATAAGTGAAGAGTACAGGGGAACAATGACCTCATTTGATCTGGATGTGAATCCTTTCATGATCAGGTGGGCAATGTAGAAGGTCTTTCTAACAACTTTAGCAATGTGAGTGTCAAAAGAAAGGCCACTGTCAACCTGGGTCCCCAGGTCCCTGATAACCTCTTCTGTGCTTAATGGATTGCCACCTATATGGTAGCTTGGGGTTACCTTGTTTTTCCCGAAGGGTATGACTACACATTTTTTGGCATTTAACTTCAGGCCATGGCTCTGGCACCAGCTATCAGTTTCCGTGAGACCCCTCTGAAGGATATCTGTGTCCGATGTATTTTCCACTATGGCGCCCAGTTTGCAGTCATATGCAAACTTTGTCAGCCATAGTCCTCCTATGTTTGCCTGTACTTCTGAGAAGTAGATGCCGAACAACAGGGGGCCCAGGACTGAGCCCTGTGGGACACCACTTGTGACCAGCTTGGAGTCTGACATGGCGCCAGCAACTCTAACCCTGTGGGTTCTGTCCTTTAGCCAGTTTGCAACCCATCTTGTGACATATGGGTTTACATTTAAGCTGGTAAGTTTCTCTATAATACCCAAGTGGGATATTGTGTCGAAAGCTTTTGCAAGGTCAAGGTAGGCTGTATGGACTGCCTTTCCCTCATCAATGGCCTTGGTGACTGTTTCGAAGAAGTCGACCAAGTTCAAAAGGCATGATCTGCCCTTGACAAAGCCAAACTGGGTCGGGTCCAATGTCTGCAAGTCCCCTATGTCTTTGTTTATGAGTTCCATTATGATCCTCTCCATAGCTTTGCAGACCAGGCTTGTTAAGCTTATGGGGCGGTAATTACAAGGGTCCATAGAGGCACCGCCTTTGTGGAGTGGGACCACAGTTGCCGTACGTCACTCCTTGGGCACATATCCTGTGGTAAGGCTAAGATTAAACAGCTGCCTTATATGCGGGTTTAGTTCCTCGTTGAGTTCGTGTAGCACACAGCCGGGGACACCATCCGGTCCCATTGATGCTGTGTTTTAGCTTTAGAGAGCAGCTTTCACCTGCGCATTTGAGATGTCTGGGAGGCTACACTCCGCTGGGATAGTTATCTCTCCTTTAGGGGGGGGGGGGTGAAGTTTGCACTGAACCTGTCTGCCAGTATGTTGGCAATGTCTGTGAGTTCAGTGATTTTTGTATCATTTTGGACTAATTCTGAGCATATCTGGGAGTTTCCACCCAGGTTTCTAACATAGCTGAAGAAGGCCTTATGATTGTCTTTTGAATCTATGGCAATTTTTCTCTCAAAGTTGGCCTTGGATGATTTTATGAGTGCTCGTATTTTTTACTAATAATGATCAAGGATGTCTTCTTTTATGGATTTTGCTCTGTCATGTAACAGCTTTCTCCTCTTATTGTAAAGTTTGTTTATGGCTGGGGTCCACCAGACTGGATGTTTGCCCTTGGTGGAAAGAGTCTTGGTTTTATTAGGGATTGCCTGATCCATGCAGTCCTGGAGGTGTTCGTAGAAGGTATTTGTAAGGGCTTCCGCAGCTTGGGTTGTGGTTTCCCCTGGCTCTGGGGCCTTGAAGGATACCACACCAGTCTTGAGTAGTGTGAAGTTTGCTTTAGAGAAGTTCTTCACTGTGGTCTTTTTTGTTTGGGGTGGGGGCGGGATGGGGTGGGGCTGGTACTGCCACTATGGGAGTGGCTGTGAGCTGTGGGCCATCCACGACCACTGCCAGCTGTTGCTGGCATGCATCCACGTTGATGTCGCAACTGTCCCACACCGTCCTGGCTTGAGGAAGACATGTTGTGGAGGGCATCTATTGTCTCCCCCCAATGTCTATCAATGACCTCAGTTTATGTCCGGATGGCACTGGCAAGGTCACGGATGCTGTCATGGATAGTGGTGTTATGTGCCCTCTGTGCCCTAAGTTCCTGCCTGGTGTACCGTTCCATATGTGCCTGAGCCTGCATTACAGCCTGGAACATAGTGGTCATCATAAGACCTGTGAGGGCACGCCTGCCAGGGGCAATATGTCCAGTGATGCTCCCCTGAGAACACCTGGACCTCCGCCTATGTGGTACCATTGCGGTCTACGGGTATGGCTGATGTGAGGGGATGCACGTGCCATGGGTACCACACTCTCCTGGTCAATGCCAACTATATGCTGTCCCTCCCCTATGGCCATTGGTGGTGAGGGATGTAATGGCAGTATGACTGTGCACATAGATGGGGTTAAACGCTGTGTACTGTCGATTGTTGAACCAACGACAGACTCTGTCAAATCTCCCTGTGCCAAAATACATGTTTCATCATCACCACTATCTGTGGCAGTGGCTTCAGGTCGCTTGCTGCTTTTGCCAAGCCCTACCTCAGCACCTGTGAGAGGAAGACAGGAAACACACATTACAGTCTGCACATGCACACATGCACACATGAACACATGCACACATGAACACATGCACACATGAACACATGCACACATGCACACATGAACACATGAACACATGCACACATGAGCACATGCACACATGCACACATGCACACAGGAACACATGCACACTCCTCACTACAGCAGATACACACACACAACAGAAATCCAAATCATACTCAATACTGGTTGAAGGTGGGTGACAGTATCACAAGGCAAACAGTCACGCACATGTGTCAGCATGCAGAATAAGAGTTGCTCAAGTCCATGCAGTGTGAGTGTAGACAGCCATAGTTGATGACAGTGCACATGGCTGTGGTGCATGTGTGTACATTTTCAGTGATTGCCCAAACCCTGGAACACAATGTGTACAAGGAGATGACATTTCTGTGCAAGTATTATAAGCTCTGCAATGTCCTGTGCACCATCACACAGAGGTATACATACCATGGCTGCATGTGTTATCTGCATGTCACATGGATTTCCATGTCTGATTGCAGTGTCTTTGTCTGTAGCAGATAATTGTGGACACAGGTGTAGCATATGCATGCTATGTACACACACGGGATGGGTGGTGCATGTATACGTGATGGGATACCAATCCTGGACATGGCCATTGTAACAGTATGGGGTGTAGTACCATTAGCCATCATCATCATGCATCATGTGGTCACTCAAGGCCACTAAAGTGTGCTAGACCACCGCCTAGCAAGCTGTACCTGAACCGCAGTGCCGTGACTAAGTTCACAATTACACAGCTACATTGCACAAGTGTGTGTGAACTGTCCAACAGGGAGCATTGCCTAACATGACTGTGTTATGTGTTGAGGAGTGTTGCACAGTCCCATGCTAGGCCCCTACCCCTCAGTTATGGTATGTGTGGTGTGTGGATGACATGTGGGATACTGAAGTGTGACCTGCCAGCATTTGTCCGGTTACACTATGTGTAGCATGTTGAGGTGTACTGCGTATGACAAACGTGTTATGTTGTGTACATGTGTGTCAACTATGCCTATCCAATGAGCAGTACAGTGTTGCCACATTTGTGTCTGATGCTCTGTGCATTGCATGTGAATGAGGCAGCTACTGACATTACTGAGATGTTTCACATCTCACAGCAAACATGCACAGCATGCATTATGCGTAGGTGTGTTATGTGTACATGGCCTACACCTCACCTATGACATGCACAGTTCAATACCAAGTTTAAAGTGTTAACATACTCACCAGCATGTAATGTCTGCCCTGCTGTCACACCAGATGGACCTGCAAGAATATGACACAGTTTGTTAGTGGCCACACCTGTGGCATTGCTACTGTGAGTGTGCTAAACTACAGTAGAACAACAGGCATAGGTGTACAGATACTATTCAAATTATCAGTATTGCACACAATAGGCAGCACAACTGCTGTGCACATCTCACACATGCATAATCTAGCAATACAGGTAACAGTAGTCTACAGCTAGGGCATGTTACCTGCATGCTCCATGTCACTATGCTGGGTGGTTCCAGCCTCCATGATGACACATGTGTGATGTTGCTGTTGCTGTAGGCCAGGGGCCACCACACTTAGCAGCAGTTCCTCCACTCTGGTGAAGGGGGAATGTATGGCCACCCCACCACCTGTGGCAAGCTGTTGTCTGTGGATATCAGACGCATGCCACCTGACATGTCTGATTAAATCACTGCAGTGATGGTGTACCTGCTCATATGTCCGGTTATGCATGCCTATGTCATTTACCTGATGAACAAGTTCTTGCCACAGTGCAGTATGCTCCTGCTGGTGCTGGCTGGCCCTTGAAAACAGCAGGGTATAGTGCTGTACCAGGCTGTGGTGGATTTCCTGTTCCTCTGCAGCTGTGTAGCAGGGGTTCCTGTGATGAGCCATTAGCCTGGAAGACAAGTAAACGATATGTGTGAGCAAGTCATGTGTCACACTTAACATTATACAGTACAGATATCAGTTAACTGCCATATACAGCATCTGTTAGTCTGTCAGAGGATACACACATTCAATACCACATATCATTGCTCAGCCCACAACTGGCTGACAGTGTCTGCCACACTCCATATGACACACCAGTATACACCATACTCGGCTCACTGTTTGGGATCCAGTGCACAGCCTTGCCAGGGGGGTACATATCAAGCTGATGCATGCAGATATATGTCATCCATTGCAATGAATGTGAAGTACAGTTACAGTATAACCAGTAACCCACCATAGTCGTTGATGCCATACCCCTACCTAACATATGTGCACAGTTGTTAATATAGCTGGCATACTGCTGTAACAGAGTATACATGTTGCTAGGTACACACGCAAACCCTGCATCACACATGTGATTGCAGGCATGGTACAGGCATCATTACACACACATCAGACATTCATACCATACACAAATGTATGCTAACTCAGATGAGCATTTGCTATGTACCTTACAGTACTGTGTGCCCCTACTTACAGATACATATGCCTGAGGAATGTAATCTGTGCAGACTGCAGGAAACACACAAGACCGTGTTACCAGGGAATGTGAACATACACCATACTGTGCTGTTTACGCCTACAGATTCAGGTGGTACAACAGTTCTAATGTTGGATGGAGTCACCGTACCACTTACTGAGCACACATGTATTGCGTCAGTCTATGATGGGACACTACAGTCGTACACAAGGACCTACATCACAACATATACCATCCTACTATGTCTGCATCCCAGTTACTGACACATCTTTCTCTGGCCTCACACTTAGGACACAAACCACCATGACGGAAATAACCTCACTCCTAGCTATCAAACCGTCACAGACCTTGCACACATTCACTGTCACACTCATTCCACCTCACATAGCTGGTATTGCACTGTGTACATGTCTGTGTGCATTGTGTCATAAGTAGGTAATACGCTATCGTCCCTGGGGCCTACAGCAGCCTAGCCATATGCTAGCCTGTCCTGTGACACACATGTAATTAGATTGAGAGAAATCCAAGGGCCTTGTCTTACAGAGTGATAAAGGCACTTTGAAGCAGTTGTAAGCTTGTTGGCATGGGTTTGCGCGACGCTTACCGATGCTAAGCAACGCTTAGCTCAGCTTATTGTATTTTAGTAATATTAAGCTAAGCTTAGCTTAGCTCGTTTTATGTTAGCAATAGTAAGCTAAGCTTGGCGGAGCTTATCATATCTTAGCATGCTTTTAGCAATAGTAAGCTAAGCTTGGCGGAGCTTATCATATCTTAGCAATGCTAAGCTAGGCGCACACATGTGCACACTGGTGCAAACCCGCTTACTACTGTTTACAAGTGCTCACTCCTGCTAACCCCCGCACTCATGTCTTTGACAGAAAAGTAAATGAGGAGATAGGAATGTGGTGATAAAGGGTGCTCAAAGAGGGGAAGACAATAGGGAAAATAGCTTGGGATGTACACGATGGGTGTGGAGAAGGTCCACAGCTGCCCATTTCTTTACCAGCAACAGCTGTGCATATGCAATACATTAGGTGGGATATTTGAAACCTTCCACCCCTGAGAGAGTGGTGAGGACATCTAAGTATGTTGTACTACCAATTATGAATATCAGGCACATGCACTGTTTGTGAACAGCTATACTGTCATTAGTACATTACTCACATCTGAACAGTTTGTGGTTTGTGTTGGCATTAGCACAGTCTGCTCAGGATGACTGGACATATTTCTGTACTGTGTATGCCTACCTACACCCTTGGTTGTGCCTGACTACACGGGTATATAGCACCTTTGGGTAGGGGTGCAGAACTGCAGTGTGCATTACTTATTATTGTGTGATGATTATCTTGCTGAACATGCATCGTTGCTGTATACGTGTAAGTCTATGAAGGCTTGTAGTCTGTCTGAGTAGCTCCCACCTGTGGACATATCCAGATGGTAGACAGAGGTCAGCCTAGTATTCTTTGACTGTGCACCACAGCAGTCTTTTCAGCACCTGAACAATGGCATTGTCACAGGTGGTTGCTAGCAGTACATGGCTACATCTTTTGCTATTTCTGTGTTGTACTTCTACATAAGGGCATGCTTGTGGAATTCATGCTACAGCTATTTGCAGAGTGTGTAACAGCAGATAAGCTGATATGCCTGTGTGTTTCTGACTCTTACAGGCCTCAGATACTCTCACGTATATATTTGAACAGCCTCAGGGAAAGGTACATATAACTGGGATACACCTGTAATATAGTTCTGACATTTTTCAGTTCAGACTTTGGGTGATTCAGAGCATTTCTATTACTACACCTTTTCTGACGTGCAAGCAGTGTCTACTCTCACTTATTGACATTTGTTATGAAGTGAGATTCAACACCTTTCTGCCTACTGTTAGTACATTTCACAGGGAGTCAGACAGGCACAGCTAACGTTTGTTTACTAATCAGGGTCATCACTGTAGAGCAGTCACTGTTGGGAGGTCTAGCCTGTGACCTATGCTAATATGCCATTGTGTATCCAGCTCTGATACTGTGTGGGGTTTGCAAGCTGCTACTGTAACCTTATTCCCTACTAGCATGGCTGGTTCTCTTTTCAGAGTCATGTCATGCAATTCAACAACACCTGCTGGTAAAGGCCCACAGAACAAGATTTGTGTTATGCCATTCCTATTTTCCCTTTACATTCACTCATGGTAATGCATGTTAAATTGCTTTCAGCACCAAGTTATTGTATATCTGCTCTGGATCAGTGGTAATTCATGCAGTCTAGTGTGTCCGGGGTTCGAGACTGACAGGGGTATTTTATTTTGCTGATGAGCAGACTACAGGCCTTGTCATACAGAGTGATTAAGGCACTTTTAAGCAGTTGTAAGCGGTTTTGCGTGAGTTTGCGTGATGCTTAGCTACGCTTATCTATGCTTAGCTAAGCGCACACAAGCGCATACCCACTGACTATTGCTTAAAATTGCTTACTCCCGCTAACACCCGCACTAATTTCTTTTAAAGAAAAGAAAATGGGGAAATAGGAAAGTGGTGAAAAAGGGGGCACAAAGAGGGTAGGACAGTAGGAAAACAAGCTCGGGATGTGCAGGAAGGATGTAGGGAAGGCCCATAGCTGCCCAATTCTTTACCAGCAACAGCTGTGCATATGTTAGAAATTTAGAGTGAGATTTGTAACCTTCCACCCCTGAGAGAGGAGAGAGGACAACAAAGTATGTTGTACAGCCAATTGTAATTATCAGTTTACATGTCCAGCAGACATGTGTGCGAAATGGGCAGCTATGTATGGGGTGTAATTTTTTTGCGGGTACAGATTGCCCTTTTATTAATTTTTTTCAGGTAGGAGTGGAATGTGAGGTAAAGGAAGTAGGAATATTGAGGGAGGTGGGTTGGGGAGGTTAACAGACAAGACAAACAAGATGCATACAGGGTCGGAGTATAACACATGTGGTGGGTAAACACAATTGACGGGGATGGATGTTTGGATATCGCAAGCCCATGAGCCCAGAGATGGCAACAGTGGAACTGAGATCCTCACCCATGGGCAGTTACCACTGTGCCTTTACAGCCCAGGCTGAGGCTATACTGGGGGCTGGATAGGAGAGGCAGGCACACCCATGAGTTGCGCCACTCTCACCTCAAGCTGGCATAGGGGATCAGTCATGGAACGCCTGATCTCACTATGCACCACAGACCGGACCCTTTGGAGGGTGAGTGGAGGCTCTCCTCCGGCCACACTTGCAGAGGGGGGGCTAGCCCCATCCCCTGCAGTGCTTCCACCCGAAGGTGGCATAGGGCCACCGGAGGAGGAGGTCCCGGGCTGGGCACTGGTGCCAGGTGCAATCGCCAGCTGAGGTGGGAGAGGTGGGTCCGCTGGGACCCGCCTTCCCAGTTGTCCTATGTTTAACAGTATTTAATGGCATTTTGGGTTAGTAACAAAGAACCCCATTCCAAATTAGCTGTAACAGCATGCATTAGTATTCCCATTAACCAAACACACATGAATTCCAAACATTGAACAGCAAGCATAACACATGCATATTTAGAACAACAGTGGACATTCCAACAACATGCAGGATTGATTGGTGGCAACAGGCCATCAGGTTTGGATATGTGAACAGGGCACATGCATCAACATACATGCAAATATGTATAAACCAACAGGACAAATGTCCATAGGAATTAATTGTGAATACACGTACCCAGTTTGGTGTGGAATGGCATCATTTGTGAACATAACATAGGGTGTAAAATATTACATTAACAACTTAAAATACCTATATGTATACTGTACATTCCTACTAGATGCAGATATATATCCCCTACATGTATTAGTACAGTTCCCTGTATGTAACCTTAGAAATGTTGGTGATGGAGATGTTACTGCTACATTAATATACATTCCATTTGTATTCATATATGTTCATATCTGGCTGTGTTCAGGTAAAGTATCCTGCTACATTTGAGCAGTTACGTAGAGTTCTAGCAATACACTGACATTTGTGGGATCACAAGCTGCTCATGTACTGGATTAACATGTACATACTATACATGAAACAGTTGAGGACTATAAATATTCTTCTGAGATACTGGCATTGTCATCAGCCCGTTTATATGGGCCTAGACAATTGTGGATGTTCAGCATTTCATGCAACCATACTATCTCCATAATGCAAGGGTACAACAACATATCCAAAATGTGGGACAGACACAGTCCAGGTATTGTACTTTATTAAAAACATTTCACTCTTTGGTTGTGGCTGTCTCATTCATTTCATTATGTAGTGCATGCAGTATACCTTTATTCCAGACTTCTTACACCTTTATTGGTAGCTTCAAACTCTTTCTCACACTCTCTCACTTATTTTATATTTACATTTCAGGATGGTACTTAATTCCAGGCTTTATTAACATTTATTACTGGGTTACAGCAATCCTTTGCAGCTGCCTCACTTATTTCATATGGCAGTATATACAAGGATGTATTCAAGACTTGTCTGTCCTTTATTGATGGATTAGAACACTCATTTTCAGGCTGAAGCAGTTATCTGATATTACAATACAGATGGAAACTTTATTTGAGACTTGTTTACTCTTTATTAATGGATTACAATACTCTTTTTCAGGCTGCATCACTTATCTGATCTTAGAATACTAACAGAAGCTTTATTCTAGGCTTATTTGACATTTATTACTGGGTTACAACACTGAACTTTTTTACAGGCTGTCTCACTTATATTCTATAATAATACCAGCTGAATAATTACTAACCTGCCTGGTGGCGCAGCCTTAACAGCCTATCAGCATAGGCTTGCTGATTCACGGAACGAACACCTATAGCTGTAATATAAATAAAGGGATATTGGAACATACCTATCCATACTATAGGCTAGGATAGCATTTCTTACATACTTAATTACATGGATACTTACTCAGTAGTGGGGCATTGGGCATATGAAGGGCCTCCTGGATCCATTGGTTCAGTTGGTCCTCCTTTCGATGCTTCAGGTCCGCATGGTGGTGATGGACCTGCCCAAAAGTCCTGGAAATGCCTGGGGCATTGGTAAGATCATGTGCCAACTGGTTCCACATCTCTGCCTTGTATGCTCCCCATTGAACCTGGCCCTGCATGAGTCGGCCTTCATGTTGGTGGACTAGGAGCCAAACCATATATTTAGACTCCTCAATGCCCCACCTTTGCACTGTAAAGCGATTACCCTCTCCGACGCCTGCCATCCTGACTGCAAGTGGGTACCACAATCAGTTATGGCAAGTATTCCCGACTATGGGGCTTAAATATGCCACATTTCCCACACTTTTTTATGATTGGCCGTTTTTGAGAATTCTAAGCTGACTGCAGACCTGCTTAGTAACGGTTAATCTACCATTTCTATGTATATGTATGCTAATAGTGGTTGTTTCTCCTCAGCTGTCATGGCGTAGTGGTTCTGTGCTTTCATTATGATGCACAGGGTCCTGGGTTCAAACCTTGTCACTCTTTTATTTTAATACTGTCTAGACAGGCTATGGGGTGTGGCTGCATTTAAGCAACCTAGTTCTACGTTGCTTCCCGGTGCCCTATGGTGCACTGGTTGGCGTGGCGAGCACGTCCGCGAAAACACATTGCGCTGGTTAAAGCGCTTTTAACCTTTGGGCAACTCTATTGCACTGGGTAAAGCGCTATTACACTATAAGCAACTCTGTTTAGCTGGGTGAAGCGCTATTAAACTATGGGCAACTCTGTTTAACTGCATAAAGCGCTAGTAAACTATGGGCACCTCTGTTTAGATGGGTATAGCACTATTAAACTATGAGCACCTCTGTGTAGCTGTGTAAAACGTTGCTTAATGGCAGGCTATTATATATCTGGGTCTTTTAAAAATATATATTTTGTTCGCTGATACATTGGCCATGTCACTGCTTTTAATAAAATTTTAATCATATTTGTCTGGTATTATTTCAAATAATGATTTAAAACATAAATAAGAAGGGGAGTGCTGGGACTCGAACTGTGAATGCCTTCTCTTTGTGCATACACTCTATCATTACGTTATTGCTATTTGGATTAATTTGCATAAGTAGTTCTTATATGCTCTTCAATGTCACAATTGTTAACTGTGGTTAAGCAATGGGCACAGCCGCGCAAACAAGTGCAAATACGGGCAGCTATATAGTGGATTTAAAAAAAATAATTTTTTCCATTTTATAACTCAGATGGGGGTTTACAGTGTCAGGGAGTGTGGTGTTGGGTGCATGTACATTTGAGCGGACTCGCTCTTGTCTGTTGACATTATGCTTTTTAAAACCGTGCAGGGGCGTGGACTTTTAGACTGCTCGGAAGTCGGACACGCCCCCTGCTTGCCTACTCAGTCCGTGTAAGAGTTACGGATGAGTCAGCATGCCCTCATGAATATTCATGGCACGCTGATGTCATACCGTTTAACTGCAGCCTCCGAGTAGGACATATTAAGTCTTACATGGAGGTTTCATGAATCCGGCCTTAAATATATAACAGTTTTCAAGTGTGGGAGAGACAAAACAGGTTAATTCATATAAGTTCAATTACATACAATGTACACACATCTGGGAGAGATAGTTTCAAGCACACACTTGTACTTAGAAATATGTGCAGAAAAGCTAACATTTAGCATTAACTTAATTTATTGTGTTAGTAAGTATAAGTAGCTGGGACAGGAAAAAGAAGTTCAAACATTCAATAGCGTTAGTAAGAGATGAGTAGTAGGGGAAGAATAAAGTAAGTTCTATCTCCATGGAGATTCACTTTATACATTTATTTATTTATTTTACAGTTTGTTTACTGGGATAGTCCATTGGGCCAAGAAGAGCCCATTTTCAATGGAGTCCCGGAGAGAAAAGCTCCATGATATAATATGAAGACAATGCATTTACATTTATGTAATACTATTGAAGAACAATGGTATTATACAACATGACAAAAAATCCACGATTGCAGTGAAAATACAGTCAGAAAAGCAAAAGGTAAAATTACACACACACACACAAATAAGTCAATTAAAATAAGAAAGATCCATGGGTGCATATTCCTGTTAGATTTGTTACAATGTGAAATAACACAGGGTTGACATTACAGTTTTACATGAAATCTTAGCAGAGTTAAAGTAGGATAGGGGGATAAGAGGTGTTAATTGTTGAATGTAAGAAGGGTGGGACAATAAGAAAAAAAGTAGAGCAAGAGTAGGAGTAAATGAGAAAAATAAAGATGGCAGTAGCCGGAGAAGCTCAGTATGATGAAGAGAAGAGTGAAGTAAAGGAGTGTGAGAAATGGGGAAAAAGAGGTGAGTCATGTGGGATGAGAGCAAGAACATTCTCAGAGGGTTTTGAGATGGGAATGAAGCAGGGTCTTAAAGGTAGAGTGGTTGCCAGTAATACAAATAAGAGGTGGAAGGGAGTTCCAGAGGTGAGCTAGGGAAAAGGATAGTAGATGTTTGTCTGCAGGACAAGCAGGCTTGTGCACTTCAAACAAATTCTGGTTATTGGATCTTAGAAGTTTGTTATGTTTATACATATTTATGTTATACATGGAAAAAGTAGATAGAGCAATTTAAGCATTTAAAATATTGAAAGTATGGTTAAAAGAGGTAAGAAACAGGTAGTAGACAGAAAGGGATAGGGCTTTATGGGGGTCATGACAGTGACAAAGTCATGATTTGGCTAGATGGTTTTTTAGTTCTTTTTTGAAATTGTTAGCATATGTAATGCTTCTTATGTTGAGGGGAAGTTTATTCCAAAAGTGGGCTACTGACTATTTGTATAATACATGTCCAATAGTTTTATTAAATTTCTATATTTGAACAAGATGTTGGTCTGTGTTGCATAGAAGATGAGGGGGGTATAGTGAGATATAAGATTAGATAGGGAAGGGCATGCAGAAGATTTGTTGATTAGGAAGTGAGTTATATGAAGTTGTGAGAGTAGCAGCTGATGGGGGAATTCAAGCCATTGTAGGTTCTTTACAGCTATGCAGCGGTGAAAGCAATGAGGAAAGTTTACAGCGAATTTTGTGATTTTGTTGTAAGACTGTTCCATCTTAGTTATTAATGGGGATTGAAAGCTTGTGAGAATGGTGGCAGCATAGAAAAGGCTAGATAATAAGTAGGTTTGAGCTAAAGATAGTCTAGAATCAGGGGTTCGGAAGTTTTTGTTTCTATAGAGAAAACCCAGTGTTTGATTAGTTTTTTTTAATGGATTTGTTGGACATGGAGGTCAATTTTGAATTAATCATCTATTATCCTCCCAGTAGATTTGTGTGTGATTCTATGTTAATGATAGTTTTATTTAAGGATGAGGTAGTGATGGTAGTTTTGATCTGCGAGAGACATTTTGAGAGAAAGAGTAAATGTTTCGTCTTTTTGGGAATTAATATGAGCTGATTTTCTGTGAGTCACTGCTCACAGACAGGGATGATGTTTGGGTAATAGAGTGAATTTAAGACATAGTTTTAGTACAGGGAATGACTATCAAATCATCAGCATACTGAATAAGAGAAGAATGTTGGCAAGAGGCATAGAGGTCATTGGTGAAGATGTTGAATAGAAGGGTTCCCAAAATGGATCCTCGGGGAACACCTGTATGTATGCAAAGGAGGAGTAGGAAGATTGCCATCTGATGGCCTGCAGTCAATTTGAGAGGTAGCTGGAGAACTATTTAAGAATGGAGACTGAAAGGCTAAGATTGGCTAGTTTAGTTAGCAGTTTAGAATGGGATACCATGTCAAAGGCTTTTGACAGGTCTAAGAATAGACATAAGACAAGATTGTTGTTATCACAAGTTTTGCTATGATATGAGTGAAAGACAAGATGGTTGCAGTTGTACTATGGTTTGAATGGAAACCATGTTGAGTGGGTGTTAATAGGCTTTGTTGGATGAAGAATTTGAGGACCTGTGCATGAATGCATTTTTCAAGGATTTTTGACAGGGAGGAGAGTATAGCTATTGGTCTAAAGTTGGGTGGCTCTGTGGAGTTGCCACCTTTGTGTAGTGGTATTACAAAGAAGGATTTCCAGATATCAGGTACGGAGGCTTTGTGAATAAATCTATTAATAAGTATTAAAACTGGATAGGTTGTTGAGTTGGCTGCAGGTTTAGAAAGAGGGGGTAAATTGTCAGCTGATGGAGAACCTGGCTTTAATTTTAGGAGGAGGGATTTAATATATGAGGTGGAAATAGTTGTAAAAGTAAAAAGGGGATGATTCAGGGATATTAGGGGTGGAATTGGAGTGTTGGAGTTTAGGTCAGTATTGGTCCATTTCTGGATTGTATCAATGAAGTAGTTGTTTATGAGGGAGGTGGTGTCTTGTGCTGAGTTGTTTGGAAAAGGATTCAGAGTTTGAGGGTATCTGATGTGGAAAATAGAGTTGATAGTTCTCAGGAATTGTTTGGGATTTGAGTGAGGAGTAGTTTGGGCCTTATTACAAATTTCTTTTTATCATTATAAATGTGTTTTTTTTGTTTTGTTCATGAGTTCTTTTAAATTTGATGGTGAGTAGGAGATTTGGTATTAAGCTATGTTTTCAAAGCAGAATCTCTCTGATGCATAAGGAAATGGGTGTCTTTAGAACATCATGGGGTGTAATTAGATTTTAGTCTGATTTTTCAAAGGGGTGCTAGTGAATTGAGAGTATCTAAGAAGATGTTATGGCATTTTTGTACTGCATTATTAAGGGGAAGTATTGTGTTAGCAAGACCAATTTATAGAAGAGAGTCTTTCATTAAAAATTGTAGGGTTGAAGGTTTAGAGTTTATGGCAGTCTTTATAATGGTTGGGTCTGTAAAGTTGTGCAGAAGGCTGTTGGTTATAGACAGGTAGGTGGTCATTTATGGAATGTGGTAGTGTAGTGGAGTTGTGATACAGGTGTGGGTCGGTAGTCAATATCCAGTCAAGGACAGTCCCAGTGTTCGAGTGTTTGTTCAAGTAAGTGGGGCCAGTAATGAGGTGGGTAAATCCAAAGAGATTGATGCTATGGACAGCAGAATCTGTATTTATTATTTTCCAGTCAATGTTGACATCACCCATTATTACAGTTTAATAATGCATATTTTGAGAGGCCCAAGAAAGTATAGGTTCATAGGTTCATATGTGTTTACTAGACTAAAGACCACAAGGGCCTTTTTAAGCCTAGCCATGCATCCCAAATCTCTAACAAGTTCTTATACCCTTGATAAGTGTAAGCATGGACCTGGGAGATGAACTATTTACAGATTACCTCTGTGCATTAGAGACATAGTTGCCAAACCAGGGATGAATTTCTGGTTTCCCATCCAATTGTCCAAGCTGCACTTGAATTGGGTTTGGGAGGAACTCTGCTTCACATGGATGGGGAGCCTGTTCCATAGATGGGGTAGTCTCTGGGATGCATACCTATCTATCCAGCAGGTCCTATTTATATCACAGGCAAGTTTTAAGTCTTTAGAACAGGTAATTATGGTGTTGTTTGTTTTCTAGATATGCAGGAGTTCCATCAGAGTGGGGACTGAAAGTGCCCTTAATGCCAGCCATAGATCTCCCCTTAAAAGCCTGTAGGAGACAAAATACAGAGATAGGGCCTTGAGGCAGCCTGCACAGGACATATTACTTATGTCCTGTATTCTTTTAGTGAGGAACCTCTGTGGACCTTCCAGTTGTTAGATATGCCTGATTAGGTACATACTAAAGGGGGCATTGTACTCAATGATAGGTCTGATGAATGCTGAGTACAGTGGAACAATGACTTCCTTGGACTTAGATGCCATACCTTTGTTTATAATTTGCTCAACATAGAATGATTTCTTCACCATTGTAGAAACATGATGATCAAAGTCTAGATTACTGTCTATGTGTGTCCCTAAGTCCCTGACTACTGGGTCAACTATAAGGGGTGTGTTGTCAGTATGATAGTTACCAGGGATGAATGACTTCCCAAAGGATACTATTATGCTTTTCTTGGCATTCAGTTTTAGTCCATGGCTCTGACACCAGTTGATTGTCTGTGTCAGCCCCTCCCTGCAGAACTTTTGTGTCAGTGTAAGATTCAATGACAGCTCCTAATTTGCAGTCATCTGAAAATTTAGTTTGCCAGAGACCACTGACATTGGCCTAGACTTCTGAGAAGTAAATGCCAAAAAGTAGCAGTCCAAGGACTGATCCCTGAGGGACTCGACTTTTGACTTGCCCCTTTGTAGAGGTGGACTCCCCAATTCTAACTTCCTGTGTCTTATCTGTGAGCCAATTGGCTATCCACTGGGTGACATACAGGCTTGTACCTAACCTCTTGAGTTTGTCAACAATACCCGAATTGGGTATTGTGTCAAATGCCTTGGGCAGGTTAATGTAAGCAGTGTGAATGACTTTGCCGTCATCCATTGCTTTGGTGACCTTCTCAAAGATGTCCACCAGGTTGAGAAGGCATGATCTGCCCTTGATGAAACCAAACTGAGTTGGGTCCAGTGTCTGGAGGTTTACTATATCTCTATTGATCATCTCCATGATAATTCTTTGGGTCTATATTAGAACATTGAAGTTTCAGAACTTCGAATGTTCTAATATTGACCCCTAGTAACCGAAAACTGATAACATCGAAAATTCAGAACAGCAAATTTTTTCCTACGGAAAACATTTGCTGTTCCAAAACACATACACACAACACAAACAAACCAAACAAACAGCAATCTACACACATTCACCTAAAATCTTATCATGTAATCCTACACTAAACTGTACATACACCACTATCTACCCACTTACCTTAACCCAAACCCTAACCCTAAGGTCCATCACTATCGCACACACACCTCACCCACACCCTAACCCTAACTCACCTACCCCGCCCTAACCCTCACGTCCACACATTCGCACACTTACCTGACCTGTGCCCTAACCCTAACTCACCTAACCTGCCCTAAGCCTCATGTCCACACAATTGCACACTTACCTGATCCTGACCCGTAACTTTCCACCACAGTGCTGAAAATAGCGAAGCAACAGGAATGGACAACAAAATGATTTCCTTAAGAAAGAATTTGGTTTTCTGTAACTTCACTATTTTCAGCTTTCGCTGAATAGGGGTCGATATTAGAACATTCGAAGTTCTGAAACTTCGATGTTCTAATATAGACCCTAATTCTTTCCATGGCTTTACATATAAGACTAGTGAGACTTATAGATCTGTCATTTCCAGGCTCTGTAGATGGCCCACATTTGTGCAGAGGGATGATTGTTGCACTTCTCCATTCATGAGGCATGAATCCTTTTTGGAGGCTACAGTTAAATAGTAATTCCAGAGGCCATAATAGGTCATGTTTCATGCTATTAAGAAGGCATCCTGGGATACTGACTGGCCCCATTGATGCAGTGTTCTTGGTCTTAGAGAGCATTAAGAATCTGTTCCCTAGTGATAGTAGGGGGAGTTATACTTGATGATATTTCCAGAGGGAAGGTTGAGGGGAAGAGAGGGGTAAAGGTGGAGCTGAATTTATCAGCCAGGAGGTTTTCTATATCTTCTGGTTTAATACAGGTATCTCCATTTACAATGAGATATGCACACACTTGCGTATTGCCTTTGAGGTTGTGGACATAGCTAAAGAATGTTTTGTGGTTGTCCTTGGCCTGGGAGGCCAAACTTACCTGAAATTTGGCTTTGGTAGACTTTATTTGTCCTCTGAGTTGTTTGTTTAGTTTAATGAGGATGCTTTTATCCTGCTGGGTGCCACAGCTCTTAACCTTTGTCATGATTTTATTCCTCCTGTTATACAGCCAGTTGATTTTGTAATTCCTCCAGGGAGTTTTTTTTTCATTTAGCTCTGTACTTCTTCCTGGTGGGTACAGCTGCCTCTATGAAGCTATTAACATGCGTGTACAAGGTTTCTGTGAATAGTTCTGGATAGGCAGAAGTTTTCTCAGGGTTTCTGGGGGCTTGAAATTTTTGCCAGGTTCTCACTTAATAGCAGGAGGTTAGTCTTAGAATAGTTCCTGAATATTCCAGGTTTAGCTGGGGGTTTAGGTTTTATTTTTACTTTAAAGGAAACCATTTTGTGGTCTGACCTTAACAGGGAAGGCATTACAGCAGGGGTTGTGCATCAATCTCCCATATTAGTGAGGACCAGATCTAATATGGTTGCACCCCTGGCTGGTGTATTGACTATCTGGTCCAGTGAGTTTGTGTTTACAAAATCCAGGAATCTCTGTGCATGTACATTTGGTGTTGTTTAGGATTCCCAGTTAATAGTGGGGTAATTAAAGTCACCCATGAATATGGTATTGGGTTGGATGGTTAGCGTTTCTAATAAGTTTAAATACATATGGGTTTCCTGGGTCATAGATGGGGACCTGTAGCTTGCAAGGAAATTGTACTGGATTTTACCTATGATGATTTGAACATGGATCAGCTTGAGTGCATTGTCCTGTTTGATGAGACTTGAAGTATATTTATTTTTTATGTAAATAGAGACACCTCCACTTTTAGTCCCTGCTTGTGAAGTAGCTGGTCTAAATGTATGGAAGGCATTATAACCTTGCACTGTTGGTGTGCTCTCTGTGTTTTTAAACCATGTCTCAGTGACAGTACAGACATCAGCATTCTCTAGGGTAAAGAGAGCTTCTAGGAAGTGGTGTTTGTGTTGAGTCTTGACGAGATACAGGTAGGGAAGTTTAAGTTTTTAGTTTTGAAGAGCTGGGAAAAAGGGAAGTTGAATAAAGAGAGAGAAATATGATAAGATAGGGTGGTATTATGATTATTGTCAGGATGGGAGAGAGTTGGGTCAGGTTTTAGATAATATAGGTTGTTATGATAGGAGGTTAAGTAGGAGAGGAGAAGAAATAAAGAAGTTGATAAGATGTTATACAACATGATTTCAAAAGGAAGGGGGAAGGGGTTGAGTGCCAGTGCTATAACTTTAGATGTAATAGAAGAAGGGAACATGCCTGGTTGACGTTTTGAAGGAAACAGATGTAAAACTGTAGTAGAAGAAGGGGAGAATGTCTGGTTAAAGAATTGCAGAAAATAGGTTAATGAATTGTGGATTTAGTGTAGTAGTGAGGTATAAGATTAGTTTTGAAATGTGGTGAGGTTGGAGGGAGGGGACAAAGATCTACTTTATTTGAGATGTAATTAGAGGTGGTGTTTAGATTAGTGGGTGGCGATAGAGTGCAGGTGGGTTGGAGGTGATAGGGTGATGAAGGGGTGGAGATTTAGTGGATAGGTATATAATAAATGAGTTGGGTGGGTGCAAACAGGAGATAGGATAGGGGAGTGGAGTGAGATGAAGCAGGATGACCCAGGTTTTGACTGTTCACCCGGAGTTGAAATAAACAATCAGTAAGTCAGTTTCTTAGATATGGATTAAAGTTGAGTAGTTAATCCTTAATTTTAGTTCTTTTTTTCTTTTGCTATTTGTTGTTTTTAAAAACATGATATTTAAAGTGGAATTGGTAGGAAATGTTCATTAATCATTAAACTTGATCTTTAGGAGACATGGCTGGTATTGGAGAGGGTGTGTGCTTCCAAGTGCAACATTGGGGTGTTCAGGAGTCCAAAGTCTTTGTTGGGCTCCTAGTTAAGGAGCATGGTCCATGCCTTTTGCAGAGGGACTATTCAGGTTCTCAGTATAAGTCTGAAGACTGGACTAGTATGGCTAGGGCTTTGACCAATGTAATAGGTATCCCATGTACTGGTGAGCAATGTCATCATCATTACGATGATCTCTGTGGGAGGAAGAGGGATACCGTGGATCGGTGTATCAGGGAATGTAGAGCAGGGAACACTCCACAGATGCACAAATATAAAATGCATTGACTAATTATAAAAGTTATAGTTGAATACAGTTAAGACAAGTATTCATAATGGCAATCTGCTTTGTTTTTCTTTTCCCACAGCTGCTGAGGAAAGTACCTCAAATGTGAGGTGTCATGGAGAGTGCATTGCAAGGATAGAGAAGCATGTGGTATGTATGAAAGTTAAAGACAGATTACTTGTTATTTCAGACAGATGTATATAAGTCATCATACATATCTATACTGTAAAGGAAAGTATGCATGCCTTACTCTGCAGCACAAAGCAACCATTTTACAGTGTCAAATAACAGTCAACATGCATGTATAAAGTGTAAAAGGCAAGTATGCATGCATTAGTCTGTAGTCCAAAAGAAAAGTGCAGTATTACAGTAGTCACCAGTTGTGGATTTAAAGACCACACTTTCCAAATATGCAGTAGGGTTATGTTTTCATCATTATATACACAATACAGTTAGCTAATCATTATAGCAAGTTACTTTCAGACTGGAATACATTTGGCATGAATGGCCTGCTGTAATGTGTAATCATGCATATGAGCATTATATGCCCACATGAATGATTGCTAGCTGCCAACTGATCAGTACTACAATGTCTGTCCCCGAGTAACTGTGTAGTCTTCAAAGTAATAAAGACATTTCTTAGGAGTTGGTAGTGTTAAAAGTAAAATATAACAGAACAGAGTGAAAGAAATTGTAGAAATCGTTCTTATTAATTATGAATTTAGTAATGTTTTCCTGTTTTTTTTTTCTCTCACCCAACCCCATTTCTTCTTTTTTTATTGTCTACATTTGTTTTCATTTTTGTTGTTATTATGTATAATTTTCTATTTCTTTGTTTTAATTTATTATTTCTAATTTTGTTTGTACTTGTTAATATAAATTTGTTTTTGTTATTGTTATTTTTATGTTTAATTTTTGTTTTTCTTTGTTTATCAATTTATTTTTAGATGCCTATTTTTTATCTTCATTTTTTTGTGTTTATTTTTTATTTTATAATTGTATTTTAATGTTTTTTATTACTACAGCACAACAGGCAGGCTGGTCCCACATGATCCTCCTACTCTCACTCCACTGGCTAAAGCACCAAGGCCCAACATGTCTGAGATGCAGCCTGGCAGCACCTCCTCTGGTCCCCCAGCACTACCCGGGCCCTCAGGTAGTTCCACCCCAAAGCATAGGCTTGCAGGCACATCTGGAAGCAGTGGTGAAGGGAGTGCATTTATCACCTGGAATGAGTTGTCAGGTATGGTGCATAGGATTGTGCACCACACAGTGGACACACTCCTACACTGGATTGACCACCTGCTCTGTGTCCTGGTAAAGACTTCCCATTAAAGACACACACATCAGGCACTGAAGCCACCGGTGCAGTGAGAGGACAGTGGTAACAGTCCACTGGGTGAGGACTCGATTCTCACTGTCACCCGTCCTGACATCCATGAGACCTCGATTTCCCCACACTCACCCCAACCATGGTGTTCACCCTCTCTTGTGTCCTACACCATCCCTGTATCTTGTCATATATGTTCTGTCAGGAATTGCTTCCTCACCTTGCCATCTTGCCTGCCACATACATGCCTATGCCCCTTTTCCAACATACCTCTTTCACCAAATAAAAAAAGGCACCATACATAGCTCTCCATTTTGCACATGTCTACTTGACATACTTAATTTGGTCCAATTGGCTATATATTATGATTATGTTGTTGTCATCTCTCTCTGGAGATGACAGTCCAAATTCAGCTAATATTTTATACATCTGATCAGTTTTTACTGTTGAAGAAATGGATAGCTATGTTTCTTTCTTACACTCTTCCTGCATATTCCTGCCCTCCTTTCACTTTGTTGTTCCACCTGCTTGCTCACCATTTACAATTTTCCCATCTTCCCCATCACTTTTCCTTTAAAAATCAGTGAGTTATGGTGTGGAATGCACAGCATTGCTAAGCAATGGTAAAAGGCAGTAGTATCAGTAAATGTATGTAAAATTATCATACACACTTGGAAAATTAATGCCTATACCACATTTCAAACCCAATACCATGTGCCTCCAACAACAATGCATTAACCTATCCAGACACAGAGACAGCTCATTAGTAGGTGTATTTTATACAATCAATATTGTCACATTTTATCTTTATATTTTCTATTTGTACTCCCCAGTGTTATATCACCAATGTCATATTTTCAACATTAACTGTGTATGAAGCATCATTGCACAATAGACATTTATATTCTATAAAGCCTTATTGTGCAATCTCCATTTATTTTTTATAAAGCATGTGTGTACCATGTTGCACATTATGCAGCCTCACTAAACAAGGCAAATAAAAATGTTAATAAACAACAGAAATGCAAATAGTAGTGAATAGTATTAGCTACACCTTTATTTGGAACCAGTTCTATGTGGCCAGAAAAAGAAACGTATCACTCTGTGAAGTCAGTTACTACCTGCAGCCAAAGATTCAGTTAATTAGCAGGTGCATGCAACAGCAGTGAAATCTACAATTTTCTATTCATTGTGCAAAATACACTTATTACTCAATTGACCCTGTAGCACCATTTGTTAATATATTAACCTACTCTTGTTTTGGTTCTGATGGTACTGGGTTCTAATACAGGTGTATGTAACAGTTTAACATACTTTTAAGTATAAATAAAAATTATAAATTGGGATTCTTATGAATCTGTGCCATCATTTTTTGTGGAACATGGTAGTGGTTTAAAATACAGGTTTAAATAATAGTTTTAATTGCTTTTAAAATAGGCATTCATCATTGAGCAATGTGTATCACTGTACACAGATTCTCTAAAGAAAAGAAAAGAAATGAACAAGACATGAAAATGGTGAAATGGAGAGCAAGCAGGGGGAAAAACAAAGCGAAAGGAAGGCAGGAATGTGTAGGAAGGGTGTAGGAAAGAGCCATATCTATTCATTTCTGCAGCAGTAAAACATGACAATATATGAAGAATATTAGCTGAATTTGGACTGTCTCCTCCATAGAGACAGGTGACTCTAACACAATCATGTTGTATAGCCAACTGGACAAAATCAAAGGTCTTATAAAGATGTGTTTGAAATGGAGAGCTATGTATGGGATTATTTTTTTTTGGGGAAAGGTGCCCTTTTTTCTTTTCAACAGAGAGAGAGGAATGTTAGGGCAGAGACCTAGGTATGCATGGGTAAGGTAAGGTGGGTAGCTGAGGATGCAATGACAGACAGACAGGATATAAAAGATGAGACAGAGGGATAGTGAAGGACACAAGAGTAGGGTGAATACCATGGCTGGGGAGGGGGGACATCAAGACCCCATGGACGTCAAGTTTGGAGATGGTGACAATCAAGCCTTCACCCAGTGGACTGTCATCCCTGTCACCACACTCACAGATGGCTGAAGTATCTGACATCTGTTTCTCCTTGTGTTATTCAGAGCAATGATGGAGAGCAGTGCCTCCATCTGGTATAGGCGTACACCAATTGTGTGGTGCACAATTCTACACACCAGCCCTGGCAGTTCATCGTGGCTGATGAAATGACAACCTCTGCCACTGCTCCTAGATGGAACCACTGGCCTACCTATAGGGCAGAACTACCTGAGGACCCAAGTAGTGCAGGGGCAGCAGACATGGTGCTATCAGGTTGTGCCCCTGACATGCTGGGATGTGGTACAATAGCCGGTGGAGGGGGAGCAGGTGTTTCCCATGGGACAGGTCTAGCCTGCTATGCTGTAGAAAAAAAAGGCGTGAGAAGAGAGAGAAAAAAAGGGAGAACATTAGCAATATAATAACTGACATAAAAAGCAGTGATACAGTTAATTCACTCTATTATGTTATGTTTACTTTAAACAATACAAACTGTAAACAAACTTTTTTATGTTTCTGAATATCCAGTCAATAACAGATGCACACTATAGTACAGATTTCAGCCAACACTCCTTGATGTGCGCATATGTTGCCCATATGCAGCTTCCAGTTTTGCTAATTACATTTTCCAGCAGGCCATTTGTGCACTGCCGGAGAGGTCTGCAGTTATAGTGCCATAATAATGAAAACACAACAGTACTTGTCCATTTGTTAATTATGGTATTTGAACCCACACATGCTGACTGCTCTCTACTACAGTAGTGTTCTGTGGTCCCACAGAGTACTGCATGCATACTTTCCTTTTACAGTTGCTAGATGTATGTTCTATTTTATAGTACTGTGTTCATAGGCCTCAAATTCTTACAGCAATAAATAGGTTCATAGGTAGGTAGGTACTAGGCTATTGGCCCTAGGGCCTATATAAGCCTAGTGAAAAATGTATGGGGACAAAGTCATATGTAATAGGTGGCCAAAGTCCACAAAATAGAGATGACTGTTATATCCCTGCTCTTACAAACTTTTTAAGGTGATACAGTAACAAGCTTAGTGCTTGCATGACTTTTCTGCAGGGTCTGATATCTGAATCTCATGTCTGACATTATTTAGTGACTTCAGTCCTCAACCCTTCTGCAATTATTTGACTAAAAACCACAATCATATCTGTAATTATACAAAGACTGGACATTCTGTGGAAATCTGTACCATTGACATGTATTACTGAATTACATACCAACTAAGCCCATACCTCACAACCTCTTACAGCCAAAAATGTGGACCAAGCAATAAATACTGGGGGTACAAAGGTGCACAAATAGCAGCACATTTTGCATATTCTTTTACAAACCTAGAAAAGTAATACAATAGCAAGCTCTGCATTAGCACAGATGTTCTGAAAGGTATGAATTATGAGACAAAAATGTCATTTTCTGACTGCAGTCCTCAGTGATTTGGCTAAGATTTGACAGACAAACACAATTTATGAGAAACAAACCAAAATTACTAGGCAACAATCTGAAGATTTTGCAAAACCCATACAGTTGAAAGATATTATGAAGCAGTCTTTAATGTTTAATGCTACAATAACAGCACTGTTGTGATGCATACATACCACATGTTGTTTGTATCCATGCCAATCTGCTTTCATGGGCTCTAACAATAAGATCATGATCTGCATCAGCTGTGAAAAAAAACAGAACAGAACAGAATACCATTATGAATACCAAGCCTGACTATAGACATCTTTAAACTATTACAAGTAATGTCTGAATCTGAAAGTCATACTTACACATCTGTGGGGTGCCACCAGTCCAACATTCCTCAGTCCAATGGTCAAGGGTATCCCACCTCCTCATCCTAGGTCTCAGCAGTGGTTCCTACACTGTTCACCAGTGTGGGGGATACCAGTAGTACTGGTCAGAGCCCAGGCCAGACTATTCCATGCCTCTGTAGTTGATTGTGAGCCATGATAGTGCTTCTGCAGAAGCTGGGGCCCATGTTCATTCACTAGGAGTCTAACAAACACTTTGGACTCCTGGACATCCCGCTTTTGATCCCTAAATCTCAAAACCTCTCCAAAAACACCTTCCATGTCTGTCACAGAGCAAGACAAATGTAGAATGATATTTTCCTACCAATTGCATGTATCATGTTTACTCAACGGGCACACTTTTTTGATTTGCCAACATTTGAAAAAGCTTGTCTTCGCTTACCATTGTGCAAACAGGGTGTAAGGGTGCAATGTGTTTGAGAGATGGTAGGTGATGCAGAAGTTTAGTAACTAATGCAATTTCCATGTTATCTGAGAGACAGGCAATTCTGTAACTGTGTTGGACCAACAGGAAATACATGAGTGCATGCCAAGTCACATAGCAGGAATATACTTGCCTGAACATAGTACTATACCCACAGTCATACTTTTGCTATTAACTAGACAATACAGAGATTATTAAATAATTACATAACTGACACAATATTACTGTGTCAGTCCTAAGTTATATAAGTATTATATAAGTTACACTAGATCAATTGATATAAGTGAGAGTGACTATAATGTGAATTGGAACAACATTAAAATTGAATACCATACTCTGTATTCAAACCATGGATCATATGGATATTAGTCCTGCACTTACAGCTATTGAAACAAGAAAGTTGGGAAATCCCTTTATTATGTGTCATTTCATTGCTAAATACTGCAATGTCACAACAGTAAAACAAAGACTATACACCTTGTACTTGAATTCAGGACCATCTAGACTTCAGACATAGACTTAAGACCTGCTGCTACAGAGTAAGCTATATAACATCCCCTAAGTTACCATTCGTTGTTAAGTTCTCACTGTTAACCGGAGCACAATAGCACTTAATGGGTTTGCACAATGCACAATTACATTAATAGAAAGCATTTGGTTTCTATTTTTGGTTGTCTGGGTCCTGTCTGCTGCCTTGGTGGTCCAGTCATCCAGTTTGTGCAATGCCGCCCTACATGCAAAACTGATGAGCATAGCCAAACCTGTTATGTGCTAAGCTGTGCATCGAGCAAACAATGCCCCTCCACCCACTAAAATAAGATAGAAGGAAACAAAACAAAGGGGAAATACCATTTGTTACTACACAGGAGGTATGTCTGTAGAGTTCTGGATTTCAAATCTCACTCCAACGCACCTTCAGAAAACAAGATAGGTGCCTTATCCCTGTTCACCATGCAAACAGCTTGGCAGCAAACAAAGTTATCCATCACACAACAATTTTTCACAATGTATTTGAACTGATATCAAGCCATGAGTTGTTATTTATACATGTATTATATGAAACAGATATGGATGTACTGCACTTGGTGATCACATAACCTGTTAGGACTATGGCTTGAAATTATACCAATCTGTAGTGCTTGTCCATTTAACAGTTATCTGACCAGTATTCAGAGGTATGCAGTGTGAAAGTCAGTCTACCTCATTTAATTTGCATTGTGTGTGTATATTAACTGGGGAATAATATAATATGCAGTTGTTAGTAAATGAAGGCCAGATTGGATGGCACAAAAAAACACACTGCTCTTTTGGTGGTGGGAGCAAAGGTGAATTCCTGTTATGGCACATGCAAAGGTACACTGTTCTTTCAAGGGGTGGACCAAGCTGAAATCATGTTATGGCACAATGTCTGTATGTAAAGATATTCCATTACAAACATATGATGCTAAACTGAGGCCATGCATTGATCACTAGTACTTTGGAGAGTTATGAATGTGTGAATCTTGCATGACTGCAGACTACTGCTTTCTAATGGACACATACAAGTTACTTGACTTTCTGTATACATCTCCACCTTTTACCTGCTTACTATATCATGTGATGAAATACAAGTACATGCCATAATAGTATTATACATTACAGTATACGCTCAGGACTTAGCTTGTAAATGCTATGTCTGTATTTCACACTTTGTGAAATCCCTAGAAAAACCCAGCATGGAGTCTGCATGGATGCTTTATATCTTGTGAATAGCTTCACAGATTGGTTGATTAGCATCCAATTCACCTGCATATGCAGTAATTAGCATCTCTGGAACAAGACAGATGCAACCCGTTAATAATGTACTCTATTATAAAAAGGCAAATCAGTTGCTAACCAAACTGATGTTGAGGAGAGTTAGTACATTGTTGAACTCACTAAGACAACCACATTTCTTCACAGTATATATCTCTACAGAGGAGTTTTGTGCTCCAATAGGTATGTACCCATTTTGTTACCCAAAAAATGCATATGCTGGAATGTTGTTAAGAATAAATGTGAAGTAATGGCTTTCACACTTTAATATGTATGCATCACCTTGGTTGTCAAGCCATTTCAAAGGTACACAGCATTGAGAATACATGAAAAGGGAATGCTGTATTATAAATATGTACACATGTTACATGGACAGATCCTTTGATAGCACTTTTAACATTTCAAAGATGTTTTATCAATACAATGGGTCCTTATCTTGTCATTTTGTTTGAGGGGGACAAAGATGAGTTAGTGCTAGGGCACTAACTTGACTGGACGGTTATTTTGGGTGGGTGAGCATATGTTACTTACCGCTATGGCACAAACAAGGATATGTTTCTCTTGGTCTACTTGTTTTGTATCTTCTGTCTTGTTATTTTTTGAAATATGCAGACTCTTTCATGTTTATCCAAGGGAGAATACCAACAGCCTTCCTTTACTGCATTATCTGTAAAGAGCTAATTTGTAGTTATGTGATCCTCATATGTATCATCATTCTTTTGTCTTATAGGACACAGTATATCTGTTTGTTGTAGGCCCCCATTTACAGATGCAGAGAATAATCTGATAATTGCTACCTTAAGACAACATGCTGCTGAGCTGCTGTCCGGGGGGTGGGCCAATATGGCTGAGCATGCAACCATCTGGGATGAATTAGTGGCCAACATTAACACCATTGGGTGACACAATCGCCATATGAGCAGGTGCAGCACAGAGCAACAGAAATGGTATCTGCTGCACGTAGGTGTGCAGCTACAGTGGCATGCATTTGTCAAGTTACAGGCGGAGGCCCTGCTGCAAAACTCCCTCTAACTTCTCACTACCACTGAGGAATTCCTGGTGAACATTGTCACCCAGGACAGCTCCCAACAATCCATGGCACAGTATGTTCTGGATGTGGGTGCAACTGCTGCATCCCAAGAAGAGCTTCCAGATATCTTTTGTTAGATGATAATTAGAATACTGTGGCATAGTGCAATAATTTCAATAATGTATATGTCAGTGTCAGTTGTTTGTTGTGTGGGTAGATTTAGGATTGCTACAGCAACTTTAACAAATTTCACAAAGATAAAACCCAACTAGCAAGACAGAAATACCTAAAGCTATGTAATAAAGCAAAAAAAAATAGTGAGACCAAATAAAATCAACTATTACCATAATATTTAGAATAAACATACAAAAGAGCTTCAAAAATTCTTGGCTGCAGTTAATAACATACTTCATCTTGGTAAATCAACTACCCCTAACTTGACAACAATTAACAATACTGGCAATATACCAACCCAATTCAATAAATATTTCACAGAAACTATTCAAGCCCTGGCAAACTGTCAAGAAAACATCACAACCCTATATCTCTCCCCCCTCAACTCAGCACCACCTCTCAGAATAATATCTCACACTTTAGCTTACATTCAGTATCTATTAAATACATAAAAAACTACTTCAGAAACTGAAACCAACAATGCTAGCCACTGATAATCTCCCAGCTGACTTTCCAAAAATTGCTGCTGAAGCTATAGCCTATCCAGTAGCCATCCTCATCAACAAATCAATATCTGAGAACCATGTACCTAGTATTTGCAAAACCTCCCACATACTGACACTACACAAAGGAGGTAATTCTACAGAATTCACAAATTGCCACCCAATTGCCATCCTATCTCCCTTATCCAAAATACTAGAAAGAGTAGTGCATATACAATTAATGAACCACCTTCTCACACACAAACTACTATCAACACCCAATATGGCTTTTGACCATTTCATAGCACTACTACTGCACTAATGTCCTTTATTAATGCTGTTACTCAACATAGAAACAATGGACATTATGTATCTATCATATTCTTAGAACTTTCCAAAGCCTTTGATATGGTAGATCACAATAAACTTATTAACATTCTCTCTACCCTAAACCTTAGCAGCTCTATTAATACATGGTTCCACAGTTACCTAACTGGTGAATACAAGCTGTTCAATTGCAAAATCAACTCTCTCCTCTGCTTCCGGTTCTCTTAGGGGTTTCACAAGGCTTCACCCTTGGACCTCTACTTTTCTCTATATTCACCAACCAGCTCAGCACCTCCATACCTCATGCCTCTGTAGTTCAAAATGCAGATGACTCTACCCTAATATGTGCAGCCCTTGCACTACAAGATCTCCACACCATAACCCAAGATTCCTTCCTATCTGTTGAAACATGGCTCACTAACTCCCAACTCATTCTGAATCCCAGTAAAACTAAACTCCTCTTTAGTCCAACTAGATCTCACTCAGCTTCACAGTCATTTACTATCTTGTCCAAAAATAAAACTGTGATCAACACAATAACACACACCAAACTGCTTGGGGTAGAAATTGACAATAACCTAAATTTGATATATACATAGCCCAAACCATCAAGAAGGTTCACAAGAAACTAGGTCTCCTATACAGAAACAAACAATTTCTAACAAAAAACACAAAAGCTACCATAGCCTGTACACACCCCCTATCAACCCTCTTTTATGCCTCCCCAATACTAACCAACCTCTGCAAAACAGACTTAATCAAACCAGAAATTTGCTATAATAAAATAGCAAAGTTTGCAACTGGTGCCTCCTATAGGTCACATCACCATACATCTCTTAAACAACTGAATTGGCTCAAAGTTCATCAGCTTTTACACTTTAACCAACTAACCCTTGCAAACAAAATTCTCCACCAACCTGATAAAACTCCTGCTCCACAAACTATTATACACCCATACACAAGTTCTCATTGTCTCCGCTCCAATAACCTTCACCTTTTATATACAACTAAAGCCAACAATCACGCGGGTAATTCTCTCTTCTCTAACTACATTCCTAAAATATGGAATAGGCTTTTGATTCATTATAACCTCAAA
Organism: Protopterus annectens; assembly: GCF_019279795.1. Classification (NCBI taxonomy): domain Eukaryota; kingdom Metazoa; phylum Chordata; order Ceratodontiformes; family Protopteridae; genus Protopterus; species Protopterus annectens. The sequence goes on from NC_056737.1 coordinate 1,379,867,861, forward strand.
CAGCTCTATTATACAATTTAAAAAGCTCCTTAAATCACACTTAGAAGACACCTGACAATGTTCGTACAACATTTCTGGATAGACCTTCTTTAATCTCTCTACTAGTTAATTATCCTTAGAAATAATGTAAAACAAAATCTCTCACTGATACTGACAACAACACCTATAGGCATTCTGCTTTCTGTATCACTAAATTGTATTTCACTGTGGTTGATGCATTCTTCTTGAATGCTCATGTGAATACTTCTAACTATAGAGCTTGTTCATGTATTTCCAGTTTACTAGCAAAGTAATTTATGTACTATAGTTTTCTTTATCTCTGTTAAATCTGTATCTTCACTGTCATTCCTCCCTCACATCTTGATGAAAAATTTACTGCTTCTTTCTTACATGTTTATGTATTTCTAATATGTATTTGTATTTGTATTTCATATTTATAATTTTGTTTTATTATTTCTGGAGCTTTTCTCCCCGGGCCTCCACTGAAAAAGGACCTGCGTCCAGTTGGACTTTCCCGGTAAGCAAATGTAAAATAAAATAAATAAAATAAAATAAAATAAAATAATACAGTTGTAAGCTTAACTTGAAGTTGTCAGACACATTCTTATTGACATTTGAGGTATAAATGTATTACCCCCTGTTTTACTGTTAAATGTGATGATATTGCCATTACCTCTTGCTTTACTTATTTGAGGACTGTCATGAATACAGAAACGCAGGCCTCCTGCAGATAGTAAGCCCAATACATTTATGTCAGTACTGTAGATCAATTTCAAGATATCTCATAATGTGTCCTCTCAGGCCTGTTGTATGTATTGCTGTACTGTTTGTAATAGTGACAGCAGTGTACTTGTTTTTAGCATATATTGCAGTATAGTAGTGCAGGTATTAATGTATTCCTCTGTTTCTCCCTTTTTATGACAGGTGAGCATGACAGTGTGAGTGTGGGCACTCTGACACCTGATAATGATGGTGGACAAACTGGGGCACAGTTGGGGGTTGTAGAGGTTGAATATGGCACAGAGGTTGACATCCAATGACCCTCTTCATTTTCTCCAGACACAGCCAGTAGGCTTACACCTACCCAGTCCATTGAGGCCAGGAGTATTGGACAGGTTAAGGATGAGGACATTGATCAGGGGAGTCTGGCTACTGCAGCTCCAGTGCCTGTTGAATCTGTCAATAGCCAAAGTGTTGGTGAAGTATCATGCAGTTGATAGAAGTGCTTGCAGGAGGTCTGCTGTCCCTCCTCCATCTGGTGCAGGTGTCTCATCCTGTGTGACTTAGTGGATGTTTAAGGACATCATGGAGGTACAGGCATGTTTTGAAAGGTGGTCCAGACAAATACAAAAATCAGGGTTCTGGATGTGGCACAGTCTGACATCTGTTACTCCCTCCACCGTGTAGCCAGTTCAATGGATTGGCTGAATAACACAATGGAACATGGAATGTCTGTGATGGAACAATGGGTTTATATTATGAACTGTGAAGTGTCTGTGATGACATGTTTGCTGGGAGGGGGTTGTTGTCCATGTGGGCATAGGTCAGCCACACCATCTGGTGCTATCCAACTTGGCATTGCCCAATTATGCTTCCATAGTGGCAGTACTTCCCCTGCTCCATCAGGTAGTGTGCTGTCCACACCCAGATGTGGCGAGCCATGGAGTCATGGTCCTGGGCCTTTCCATGAAGGGATCATGTCCAGCAGACAACAGTTACATTCAGGTAGCAGCACTGCATCTGACCTTGGGTGTGGAGGTGCCAGTGCATGTCCTGTCAGAGCCAGGTCTCATGGTCAGGAGTGACAATGATGAACTGATGAGTATACTATGCACAGCTCACAGCTGTCCAATATACCAAGACATAGGGCTAGCAGTGAGCTTGGCTGTGTTCATGCACACTGTCACACACCATTTTCCCATGGAGGACCCCTACAGACACACACACAGCAGTTACATGTCTCAGCCTGCCTGCTTCCCAGTTCTTACTCACACAGACTTAACAACCTTTGTTGTCAGCCTAGGTCTCCTGCCCCCCCCCCCCATAACACCCTGTGCAGTTGATGATAACTATGCCATATCCCTGATTTCTCTTTTTGGATTCAGGGAAACTAAAACTTTTTGTCTGATGCACAAGGTGCTTAGCTACATTATTGCTTTGTATATCTACATTTGTGTTGTTTAAATGATAATTGCACCTATGAATTATATTTGCCTTGACTAGTTGCACAGTGGATCATCACTTCATTACTTTATTGTGTATTCTTTCATAAGGGCTGTGAAGTCAACAACTACAATTTGTCTCATTACTTTCTAACTGTTCTCTTTAATGATTATCTAGTACAAATGTATGGTGCACATCATAAGTCAGATCATCACATTCAGATCTCTGGATTGCATGACAGCACTGTAGTATAGTCTCATCAGAACAGCACAGTATCATGCTCTCTGTTGGATGTAGCTCAGCAAAAACATGTATCTGCATGACACCCCACTGGGCTTTCTCATCAAGCTAACACAGAACCTAAAAACCATGCCATGATGTATGGTACAGATTAAAGCACATGTTACTATAATCTGTCTTGTATCACATGATGTGATGTCTGCCTGACATCCAGGCCACTGTCTGATCATGCCCTGGTGAGATACCTGCATATACAATACTTTGATATAGCCAATGATATCAGCATTGTCTGTTGAACATATTGGAATAACAGTGTTCCACCTACTGGTGTAAAATGCTGTCTATAATATCAAGTTACAGCTCACTCATGCACAAAGAGACATACACAGTCAACTGCAGTGAGAATAGAGCCCCTATTTATCTATGTACACAGACTACAGAACACTGAGCGTAACACACACACCACAATTCTGACTTGCAGTGTGTCAGACAACCCTTTATAGCTGATGACATCAGCAGTATCTGTTGAGGACAAGATATGTGTCCCACTTGCTGGTGTAAAATGCTCTTTGCAATATCAAGTTACACTTCACTCGCACACACATAGTTGACTGCCATGAGAATACCACCCCTCCCTATCTAAATACACAGACTACAGAAAACTGAATGTAACACATGCACCATGGCACAAGTCTGACTTGCAGTATGTCAGACAACCTTTTATGAGGAAAATTGCATCTATAATATCAAGTTACAGCTTTTATAGCTGATGACATCAGCAGTGTCTCTTGAGGGCAAGATATGTGTCCCACTTGCTGGTGTAAAATGTTCTCTGCAATTTCAAGTTATAACTCACTCACACACACCCAGTTGACTGCAGTGAGATTAGAACCCATAGCTATCTAAGTAGGCAGACTAAAGAACACAATACTTAATGCATGCTCCATGGCATAAGTCTAACTTTTACACCACTGTAGGTGAACTTATAGTAGATTACTGCAGCAGGCCCTGTGAGAGACAACAGCTTGGAAGGCCAGTATGGAATGAATGCATAGGGATGAGCAGGTATCAAAAGAATGGCCAGATATGTGACTTGAGAGGTAACTATAGGATACCACTTATAATCTACTGTCTAGAGTTACAAATACAGAGTCAACTGAAGTGAGAACAGAACCCCTACATGTCTAACTGCACAAACTAAAGAACACAGCACTTAATGCACACACCATGGCACCAGTCTGACACATACAGAAGTGCAGATGAACTTATAGTAGATGACATCAGCAGCCCATGTAAAGAACAACAGCTTGGGCAGCCTGCATAAGCACATAGATTCATAGCATTATAATAGGCTAATAGCCTAATAGCATTAGGCTGCTTAGAAGCCCAGTTGTATAACATCACAAGTACCTTTACTGAGCATATTTGGATGTGTGAGTTAGCAGAGCAAGGTTGTGAGTGCCACCAACTGGCACTGTCCATGAGGGAGCACACAACATAATAAATTACACTTTGTCATGTGATTGATATATGTGTGGAAAAAATAAACTGAGACCACAGGGCTGTAATGCTTGTGGGTGTGTGGCAAACACATGGACTGAAATCAGACTGAATCATATATAAAACTCAATAGCACATTGGGCCATAACTCACAACCTTTTATAGAAAGAAATCTGGGCAAAGCCATACATATTGGGTTGAAAAAGGACCAAATGTAGGGACATGTTTTGCATACTGCTTTTACAAACTTATACAGTTGATAGAATAACATGTTTTGCATTAATGTAAATTATTTTAAGGGTAGGAGTATAGAAATTCAAATGTCTGTTATTGTTTTCTGGCTTCAGTACTCAAGTATTTCCAAATTATTTGCCAGAATCCCAACTTTTTTATGAGGAGAATGGGAAAAATGTGATGCAAAAATCAGTACATTCTACAAAAATCTAAACATTTGAAAGGTATGCATTGGGCAGCAGATTTGCACTATGGTTAACTAAATGTGCATGCATGCAATATACAGCTGTTTGTGGATAGGTAAGCAGTGCACAAATGCGAGCCGCATTGCTCATGTGTAACAGTTACTCCATGGTGGGTTTTCATGATGGCCAAAAGCATTTATTGAATGTATCCAGTTTTTATGTCTGTCTGCTTCCTAGGTGGTCTGGTTTTAGCAATGCCATGCTTCACGCAAGCCACATAAGCACAGCCAAACCTGTAGTTATTTGTGTTTGAGCTATGTGGCCCATCGCAAAACCAGTGGAATAAAACAAAGTAAGTTAGGAAAACAAATGGAAAGGGAGACATATGTGAAATGGGCAAGGGTAATGTATGATATACACACTACAAAATGATACTACACATCAGATAGTTCTACAAAGTTCAGGATTTGAACTGTCACACTACTGCAGATTCAGAAAACAAGATGGGCACTTTAGCCATCTTTGCCACACAAACAACTTTGCAGCAAAGAACTGAAGTCATTGTTCACAAAACCAAATGCATCAGAATGTACACTGCTATGAGAGTTATAGCTGTGAAGTCTAATTTTAACCATCTTTATTATATTTGGAAATAGTGCACTTACTGATCACACAACATGTTAACATTCTGCTTGCAGATATACAGTTTTGTCTTACTAGTCTGTGTTTTTTGGTACTTCATCAGTTATCTGACCAGTACTGTGAGACATTCAAGTGTGTAAGGCATTCAGTATCCTTGGCCTTAATATGTGTGTGGATATTAACTGTGAGTTATATGATATGCATTTTCCAGTAAGTGAAGGCTAGGTGGGATGGCACAAACAGCCATATACTGTTCTTTTTGGGGGGGAGATTGCTGGGGTACTGTTATGGCAGAAACAAGGCTACACTGCTCTTGGGGGGTGGGCTCATGTACTGTTATGTCACAAACAAGTATATCCTGTTCTTTTGTGGGTAAGCAAAGTTGTTACTGCTATGACACAAACAAGGATATGATGCTCTTGTTACTCTCCTTGTTCTGCTTCCTATCTGTTGTCTGATCTTGGGAAGGGTTGTGAAGTCAAAAACTGCAGTGTGTATCATTATTGCTTAACTTCTCTCTTTACAGACTTTTTGGTACAAAGGTATGGTGCAAAAATAAGGCCATGTAGTGAGCAGCAGTATACTTTGGAGATAGGACTCTGTGAATCTTTGAACCCTGAGGCCTACTACTTACTAATGGACACATATGAAGAAACTATAGGTTTCTCTGCTGTCACATGTCAAAGTAGTTTTTGTACAAATCCACAGCATTATTCACTTAATTAGTGTTCCAACCTACTAAACATAAGGATATGCCATAATATTATTCAAAAACTACAACTAGGTTCAGGACTTACTTTGCAAATGTAGCAGTGGATACATTTTGGGTTCAGGGCTGAGTCTATCTGATGCAAGCAGTACACAGCCAGTACATGGGGAGGTACAGGTTGTGTGAGTTGCCTGGCATCAATTTTATTATGTGTGGAAGTAGGAGAAAGGTATTAGCCACCTAGGTGGTCAGTGAATGCACTATGCTTTGTCTTTTAGCCCAAGCAAGAGCATACTGAGCACACCTATGTCTGCCTGCAGGCACAGCAGCTGGTGGTACACTCACTGAGCCCTCCTCTCACTGTGGCTTTGGTGACCTAGATGTTGGTGGGGGGGATGTGTATCCCTTCCCCTAGCTGATCCTGCTGTATCTGTTTCCACAAGAGCAGATTGTGTAGCATAGCACATACTGTGAAATCTTGTGCATGTGTCTCTGGAATATACTGCAGTGCTCTACCAGATGTATCTAAACACTGGAACCATGACTTCAACAGCCCAAAACAAATGCTCTATGATGTTTCTGGTTTGAACATGTGCCTCATTATGGCATTCTTCCATGGGTGTGTGTGTGTGCACTTATGATGAGTGTCATCATCCATGGTTCCAGTGCATAGCCAGCATCCCCCAGTAAATGGACCTGTGGGATGTCCCCTCTAGTAAACATCTGATACAGCGATGATGTGTGCCAGATATGGGAGTCATGATAACTGCCAGAGCTGCCAGCAAACACAAAGATTATTCTCTGTGCATTGCATACAACTTGGCAGTTAATGGAGTGGTATCCCTTGTGGTTCATGTAGATTCTAATTTGCTCACCAGGTGGTGCCTTGATGTGTACATGAGTGCAATCTATAGCACCCAGTACTTCAGGGTAGAGTGCTACAGAGTAGAACTGTTGCATATTGCTAGCCCTCTCCTTAGAACTATAGAGAAAACATATGTGTACACTGGCATGTATAAGCATAGCATCCAGAAATTGGTGGAGGATCCTGGATGCTGATGCCTGTGACATACCCATCATATCTCCAGTTGGTATTTGAAAAGTACCTGTAGCTAATATTCTAAGGTCTACACATACCTTTGTTTCAACTGGCATGGGTTCCTCTCCATTGGTTCTTGATCTGAGATGAGAGTGGCTGAGCTCACAGAGTTCTTGTAATGTGTCCCCGTGTAGCCTGTAGTGCTCTACAGTCTCCAGGTCACATAGCTTTTGATAAGTTATCCTGGGCCTGAACACTCCTCTCCTTCTTGGCCTAGGCCTATTGTTATTAGCACCAGCAGCACTGATGTCAGCCTGTAGCACATACATATGTATCAAAGCTGCAACAGCCCCTAACATTGTGTTAACATTTCCTTTTGTGTATTCCAATGGTATTGAAGTATTTAGGAAAAACAAGAATGGAGGTTACATGGATGCTTTATAGCATGTTGAATAGCTCACCGTGTTGGATTGATTCATGAAAATGGAATTCACCTACTTATACTGTAATTAACATCTATTACACACATCTGCTGCTTGCTCATCAGTATGCTAGGGGCACCTCTGTGCACCCCTGTGCAGCTATGCATAAATAAAGTAAGCATGGCAAAATTGTAATTACTTTCCTCAGTCCACGTGGTATCACAAAAAGATTGAGTATAAAAAGGAAAGGTTGTCCACCCTGTACTTAAACCCAGGACCATATGCATTCTAGCCCTGCACATAAACATGGTACCGCAGGACTATTTACATGACAAGCACAACAAAATCTGCCATTCATTCTTCCATTTCCCATAGGTGCACTACTCATACCATCACACAAACAAGGACATATAAAATGCATAAAAATTATTTGAAATGGACAGAGAAAAGACATTTTACAACAAAATTATGAGGATAACACACAACCTGTGATTTGTGCATAGCTTGCCTGCACTTTTACACTCCACAGATTGATCCGTACAACTTTGAAATTGTAACCTGACACACCTCCCTGATGTCATCATTCAATGTTGATATCTACTGAAATCAAAAACACAGTGGAAGTGCCTACATGAAGTGAACATCCCTATAGGGTTACTCTTTTTTGGGATTCAGCAATTCCAATGAGTTTTTGCCTAATTTACATCTTCACCGTGCTGGCAGCCTGGAATTTACACAGTTAGTAACCACGTCAGCGGAGAAACTGCACAGTAGCACAATGTTGTAAACACAAGGGAGGCTATTACTTTGCTCATATATCTGCTACATAGTACATAAGCTTACAGTACAATATAATGCTCTGTTTCAGGATGTTTAAACATTTTAGTGGCCTGCATTATGTACAATTATATTTTCTTTGGGGGTGGGGGAGCAAAGGTGCATTTATGTCATGGCACTTAAAAATGGATTTTTTTTTTGTAACTCTGATATTCTAGTATCCACAGTGTGTAACTAGGTCATAATATGTGTGGGGTTACATGTTGAGGTCAGTTCTGTACAACTTTTAAGAGCTTTTACTTTCTCTTGTTTCCGTGTAGACTCCTTTCAATGGCTGTATTTGAAAAAGTTTCCGAATACACGGGCAACAGGAACAATGAGTCTGCACGGTTTGCTTACAGCTTGTTGGATCACTGCACCATGTTGGTTGGCTTCACTGGCATAAAATTCAGCCAGTTATGCTGACATTTGCATGTCATGAAAGTTTCCCTGTTTGCACGTGAGTGCTCACTGCTACACAGAGTTCAATGAAACTAAAACCTGCCACAGCCATGTACGCTTTACACTGTGACACACACAGGGTAAAAATTATCAAGTAGGCTTTCATGACCTCCCCCAATTATTATTTATTTACAGCAGTGCAAGGTCATTATGAGTGACATTTTACTGTAATAAAAGTTTCATGAATTTAAAAAAAGAGAAGAACATAGTAGGATGGAGTGAGTTGAAAAGTATAATTGCAGAAATGAAGGAGAAAAGAGTAAAAAAGGAGTAGCATAAGGTAAGAGGGTTACTGTGGAGTGTTAGAGTGACAAGAAAAAGTAGCAGATGTAATAATCCTAACATACTAATGATTTGTGAGCTTTTATCATGCAAACAGAAACCAAAACTTTGCATAGTTATACAGACATGGAAATGAAAAATAGTTATTCAGTATAATAGGAAAGCAACATGATGCTATACTGTGATGATACATTATATTCCAAGGGGGGGGGGTGGTACAGTAAATGCACTTATAAGATGTACCATGTAATCAAAAAGCAATGTAGCAATGTCTTTGATACTTGCTGGATGGGTAAAGAATAGCATGTAGAAGCTTTTTAAAGGTACTGCACTAACAACTATTCTGTTATCTGTATTTCTTTTTGTATTTGCACTACTGGGCAGTGAAAGTAGCACTGCTTACCATATTTATTAAAAGCAAAGATGGGAATCGTATTTCTGAGTGGAGCTGTGACATTTTACTTTATACTTCAAAAGCATAATAGTCACATGAATAAGTTCCTGTTCAAATTGTTTTTTCTGTTATCGAGTTTTGATGCCTGAATATATACTTGTTCCAAAACTCAAATTATTATGAAGGAAAATAAAGAATGGGTTGTCTCCATCACTTTAGTCTTTGATTAAAGTGACTGTGACTGACAAATTATCCCATTTCTCATCACTTTCTTTCACAATAATTATTTCAATTGAGCGTTATATACATCAGAAGATCTATATGAAATTGTATTCATTTGCATACTGCTACTCAGAGAAGCTCCAAATTAAGGAACATGTTTTGTTTGTATATAAGTATAAGCGAGCAGCTGAAGTTAATAATTTAACTTCAAATTTTAAAAGGAAGTGTGCTACATAATCTTGGAAATCACTATATAATTTATCACAGTTTTTACTATAAAGAATGTTTATTTTTGCTATTAGGATTCATGATCTAGTAATATTTCTTCCATGATGCGATCTGGGCTTTGACATTTAAATAGAACCATATCAGACACTGCCTTAAAGACAAGGCAGATGTCTTCTCCATATAATCTATAAGATATAGGATATTATGACAGTTCCACATAGTTTTTGTATTCATTCACTTTCTGATAAGGAGATGCACCTCAACATGTTGTTTCAGGTAGCTTATTCAAAATCTAGAAAATGCACAGCCCTTTATAGCAATGGGTTGACTCAGATAGTACAAAATAGTACAGTAAACTCTCTTGTTTGACTACAAATATCATTTAAAATTAGATAAGCTACAGAGTATACTTTATTGACTTTGGCAGACATGTATCAGTCAAAGACTAAAGTATTGTCTCAAACTGATCTCAGAATTTTAATGAATGTTTTTCATATTCCTGATTTATATTTAGCAAACTTTAATGATGCTATAGCCATTTTAATTAAGGATATAGTTATAACTTTTATTGAAGGAACTGACACACTTTATAAAATCATCAGTTAGTTTGGTTAACCCAAAACCTTTTTTCCACTTTTATATTTCCAAAAAAAAAAGTTCATAAAGAAATGGATCCAGTACATAGCCTTCCAGGTACAACTGGTAACCCCGTTTAAATAACCTTCTACTGTGACATGTTTTGTCTGAGTCTTACTCACTGAATTGAATTATGACTGATAGATATTTAATGTACTTAACGTGTCAGTTATTCCTTCATTAATCAAAATAAGCAGCGTGCTGTGTAGATCTTTCATCAAACGCTGCTTTTAATTATTCAGTGAATGCTGCATTATTCAAAATAAATATCTCCCTTTAACAATCCCATACTGCAATATATCTAAAAAAAGCATGTTCCCTGGGTCATTCTGTATATTCTCTATAATGCCCTTTGCTCTCATTCTCTCTCACCAAGACCTTTTCATATAATATTGGTCAGGTTGATGTTTCTGTGCTTTATGTTTTCATTGTTGCAAAGGTTGCTACATGGATAATTAAAAAGAGGTGTCTCCCCTTTTCTGTATAACATTTTTTCTGCAATTATGTTGACTATATCATTTAGCTAGGTAAAAATTTCATTGCTGCTTGAAGGCATTATATATTAACATTATTTCCTTTTATTTTTTGATGCGGTTAAAAATATATTATTGCTTTCATTCTATGAGATCAACTTGAGTTCAAATATATGGAAACTTTGAGAAGACAAAATAAGTAGCTTCTAATCTAAATTTGTTTTATGACTATGGTCATCTTGTAAAGCTAAGTGGTACCTCTTTTTTTCGTTTGTATATCGTACTAATTTTATAATTGCAGCATTTTATTATTTACTTGTGAATGTCCGTTTTACCAGGATGAGTTCATTTAAATAGACATTGCAATTCATGATCTAGTAATATTTCTTCCATGATGCGATCTGGGCTTTGACATTTAAATAGAACCATATCAGACACTGCCTTAAAGACAAGGCAGATGTCTTCTCCATATAATCTATAAGATATAGGATATTATGACAGTTCCACATAGTTTTTGTATTCATTCACTTTCTGATAAGGGGATGCACCTCAACATGTTGTTTCAGGTAGCTTATTCAAAATCTAGAAAATGCACAGCCCTTTATAGCAATGGGTTGACTCAGATAGTACAAAATAGTACAGTAAACTCTCTTGTTTGACTACAAATATCATTTAAAATTAGATAAGCTACAGAGTATACTTTATTGACTTTGGCAGACATGTATCAGTCAAAGACTAAAGTATTGTCTCAAACTGATCTCAGAATTTTAATGAATGTTTTTCATATTCCTGATTTATATTTAGCAAACTTTAATGACGCTATAGCCATTTTAATTAAGGATATAGTTATAACTTTTATTGAAGGAACTGACACACTTTATAAAATCATCAGTTAGTTTGGTTAACCCAAAACCTTTTTTCCTCTTTTATATTTCCAAAAAAAAAAGTTCATAAAGAAATGGATCCAGTACATAGCCTTCCAGGTACAACTGGTAACCCCGTTTAAATAACCTTCTACTGTGACATGTTTTGTCTGAGTCTTACTCACTGAATTGAATTATGACTGATAGATATTTAATGTACTTAACATGTCAGTTATTCCTTCATTTGGAGTAGTGCCAAATGTCTTTTTGAAATCAAAATAAGCAGCGTGCTGTGTAGATCTTTCATCAAACGCTGCTTTTAATTATTTAGTGAATGCTGCATTATTCAAAATAAATATCTCCCTTTAACAATCCCATACTGCAATAGATCTAAAAAAAGCATGTTCCCTGGGTCATTCTGTATAATCTCTATAATGCCCTTTGCTCTCATTCTCTCTCACCAAGACCTTTTCATATAATATTGGTCAGGTTGATGTTTCTGTGCTTTATGTTTTCATTGTTGCAAAGGTTGCTACATGGATAATTAAAAAGAGGTGTCTCCCCTTTTCTGTATAACATTTTTTCTGCAATTATGTTGACTATATCATTTAGCTAGGTAAAAATTTCTTTGCTGCTTGAAGGCATTATATATTAACATTATTTCCTTTTAGTTTTTGATGCGGTTAAAAATATATTATTGCTTTCATTCTATGAGATCAACTTGAGTTCAAATATATGGAAACTTTGAGAAGACAAAATAAGTAGCTTCTAATCTAAATTTGTTTTATGACTATGGTCATTTTGTAAAGCTAAGTAGTACCTCTTTTTTTCGTTTGTATATCGTACTAATTTTATAATTGCAGCATTTTATTATTTACTTGTGAATGTCCGTTTTACCAGGATGAGTTCATTTAAATAGACATTGCAATTTCTATTGGTGAAATGAATATACCATTGTGTGACTGCACAGTCATACTTTAGTTCACTGAGATCAAAAAAATGCACATAAGCAATTCGCTAAGAATTAAAGAAGAAAAAGAATACTTGCATAGGGTCACAATAATTTGACAGCAATTTCACAAAAAGTATAATACTCTTAATACACCATATATCCTCTCAATTGTCAATTTCTATTTTCATACCTATGCTCAAAAGACTCTGGGAAATGCATATTTCATGCAAAAAATACTCACAGACTGACCCTCCATTACTTTTGAATTTGACATATACCTAGTGTGTAAACTTCATATCAGGCTTGGCAGGTTGAGTGAAGATGAAATCAATTGATATAAATCCTATTTTCCTCCTTCAAAATTATGTTTATTAGGGCATTATGGCTTACCCAGATGCCATTTTCTGTGGAATGATTTTTCAGTGTCTCTTGAAGAAGTACACATATGGATGTGGTTGTGGAAAGCTGCAGTCCCTAAGGTGATTTTTAAACTATTATAAGGTTTACAGTCTGTTTAATGTTCTTACAGTGTTGTAGATAGAATATAGGCATGTCAGGAGGTGAGAATTTCCTCCAAGGAGCTGTTGGTGTATGTTGAAAATTGCACTACGTTGCCTCTGAATACTCTCTTAAAATATGTAGTATGTTAGTTGAACATATAACAAGATCAGGAATAGTATAACAAAGGTATGTCAGCTACTTTTGTGCATCAGCCATACCTGTTATGACCCTATGACTGCACTATAATTAGTGCCTGAATCACAACTTCATTTCTGAATTATGTATGCTCACTCAGATGCACCACAAACACTGGGGGACAATTATGTTTCTTAATTGAACAATCAAACTCACTTTTGTTCCCTGTTCTGCAGGCTATATTGTGGCCATGGTGACCAGGGTTATACTGAATATTGCAGAGACTACAATGCCCCATGTAGTACATTAGTGAATAGATTATGTGCTACATGCCTAGTCACTCTGTTTCTGCCTAAAATCATGATCTGGGCCTGTAAGGGTTACAAGGGTTACACAGCAGAGACTGGGGAGATCAGCATGTATTGATCTTGAAAAAGGTCTGTCTGTTTAGTTCAGAACTCACCACATTGAGAATGTAAGCCCTCCCTCCCCACGCACGTAAACATGCACCAAGATGAAGTTAAGCATACGGTGGCTCCATGATATGTCTTTACATGGTTAGATGGAAGAATCAAAACCAGAGTGGACGCCTGTCAAAGCACATATATTTAACATAATGAGGAGGCAGTGAACTGAAGATAAGTCAGGTGTTGGCTAAAACCAAACCAACTAATTGAAGTAATTCTTATTATAAACAACAACCAACATTTAAGCCTCATACATTCAAACTTAAGAAACATATAATTGATTGCTAATTAGTACAGAAGAGCAATGCATATAAGTATTTCAGTCTATGTTTGAAACACGAGTACAGTGATTTCATTGACATTTTAATGTATTTTTGACATTTCCAAATAACTAAAAATTAGCACTGGGATTCAATAAACTTTGTGTAGGCTTCAAGTAATGTCTACAGAGTTTATGTGTCTGCACAGTGAGCAGCAGCACTAATTGCATATTCATGCCGCACACCACATTTAAATATAAACAAGCACAGTTTCGTGGCTGGCAACAGTGTTGCTGGCCAGGAAACTGTGTAAAGCAACATGGACAGCAGCAGTGATGTAGACCTGTTTACCTACGGGTGAACTAGGTCTGTGGGATTGTGTGGAATGCCATAGTGATTACCAGGGTTATTAATATAGCAATGTATATGGTCCAAACACATTACAGGACAGTGTATACAGTGCAGAGAATTGCGGAATACTATTTCAGTCATTCTGAACAAAAGATGTGTAAATGATCTGCAATGGTACATGGAATGTCATTTAAAATAAACAGTCAGACATCTATTCTGGCGAGTAGACTGAAAAAGGTAATAAACTTAATTATATCAGAGGAACAGGCGGGGTTTATGGATGGGAGACAGACCACGGACAATACCTTAACGCTTCAGACCTTAATCTCTTATGCGAAACACAAAAACCTGAATTTGTATGCCCTAATAATCGATGCTCAGAAGGCATTTGATAGGGTTAATTTGGTTTATTTATTTGACATATTACCATATTTTAATATACCCCAGGAATTTGTTTCAACGTTAAGAATACTATACAATAATGCATATACAAATTTATTTATAAATCGCGAATGCTCGAATAGGATACAAATCAAAAATGGTAATACCCGTCAGGTTATCTCCCATCTTATTTAATCTGTACTTGGAGCCCTTATTTTTACACCTTAAGCAAAATGTATTCTATAATTCTCCAGTTCTGTATGGGATAGGTTGGGTTGGCTGCAGATGATTTAAACATATATTGTACCACACCTGTTTCCGATACTGAAAATATTTGCTGCAATAAGAATCTTTGAGAGAATTTCAAGCTAAACTTTAAAAAATCTAAAATATTTCCGTTAAAGACACCCACACCTTTTTCAATGCTACCATTGATAGGACAAGTAACAACGGAAGAAAGGATAAAATATCTGGGGATTGCATTCTCCACTGAAAATAGGATTTTTTTAAACAATGTAAAATCAACTGCAGATCAAATAACATTGGATCTAGAAAGATGGAATAAGTTGAAGTTACCATTGATGGCAAGAGCAGCAATTATAAGAATGAATGTTCTTCCCAGAATGTTATATATTTTTAGAGCTGCACAATTCAGAATTACGAAAACATTTTTCAAACGGTTTCATATAGGATTGGGGATTTCTGTGGGAACCCAGGAAGACGAGAATATCATATGAAAATTGATGGTTCCAAAACCAAGGGGGTTGGAGTTGCGTTTTGAAATTTACTATTTAGTGATTCAGGCCAATAGGATCTTAAAGACGTCATACTTTGATAGTAGTAGTAGAAAATGGACACCCAAATGGGTGCTATATAAGTGAAGTGGGGTCAATGTTAAAGCTTTACCCTTTCTAAATGATCGAACAATGAGTAAATATAAGTTAATGGAGCACATCAAGAGCTATGTGACGATTCAAACTCTTTTGCTTCCTTAAACTTATTAAAATATATGATGGTATTCCAACCGTTTCATGGAAACCCTAACTTAACAATTGGTAGTCAACTGATAGATTTAAAGAAATTCCCTTAATTAAGGAATTAACTGTACTTGATTTATATCCTTTTCTAGGGAGTAGTACATGATATTCTAAAAAGAAATGGAACTTCCTATTTCCTATTTAATCATAGTAAGACAGTTGAAGGACTTAGCAATTTTAATAACTTTGAAATGAAAGAGGAGGACTTAATCACTTCTGTAATCTGTGGGAAGCCCTGTTGCAGGATAGAAAATATATAAAATTGATAAAAGAGAGGAAGTACAACAAACACATTCTTTTATCAAGTTACTGGAGGAGAAATTGATATTGTCAGATGACAATAAGATATTGGAGGCATTCAGTACAACATTAAAGTCTGTATCCCTGCAAAATTGATTTTTACGCAGTTGATGATTTTCAACGCATATTATACTCACTCTTCACAAATCCGAAGAATTCACCTAAATGCCCGCATTGCTTAGATCAAACAGCACATGTTCTGGAGTTGCAAGTGTATTTATAAATTGTGGAATTCACTCAAGTTACAGGTACAAAAATGGGCTACCAAAACTCTCAACTCTCTTGGGGTTTATGATTCTTCATATTCCCCGGAGAATCTAGGAAAATCAAAAAGGATATATTTTGTTTACTAATGAAATTATACAAAATTGGTTGAACCCAGACCAGACATTGTGGGGAAATTTCAGATTGATGGCTATACAACATATCTTAGCACTCTTAATAAGTGACCATAAGAAAATATCAACAATATAAAAATGGGAGCAAATTTTCAATGTTGGTGTAGAGGTCCACTTTACAATGTAAAATCAATCTTAGATTAGATATAAGAAGTAGAGACAATAGAGTTCGTTGGCTTGATTTGTTATTGTGGGTTTTCTTTTTTTTCTTTCTCTCTTTTTTTTTTTTTGATTATTAGTACTGTAATTATGACCAATATATGAGATTGACATATAATGTGAAGTTAACCTATGGAAGCATTTTGTAAATATTGTACATAGTGTGTGAATTTGTAATATGGTTGTGAAAAACAATAAAAAATGTTTATTGAAAAAAAAATAAAATAAACAGTCAGGGGAAGTGTGTGTATTGAATAGGGATACACAGATGAATTGTAGTAATGAAAACAGGGAAGAGGACAGGTGAAAAATCGTAATGTACAGCAGAAGATGGAATGTGAATGGAAGGCAGTTGTAGCAGAAACACTAATCACATCTCAACATGCTACAGTACGAACTGCACAGTGAAAATGTATATTATGTGACTGTCAGACAAGGTGACCTAACAATATAGATGTCTTTGGGATATGAGTATCCTGACATGAGAAATGGCGAGGACATCTATCAGGGATGTTATATACAATCAAGGTTGGGTGTATATTATGAAGCTGTGCAAACTGATTTGCCTGGATATGACTGTAATGTCAGCAGAGGCCTCCAACAAGTAGGACATAGTTACAGGCTCATGGACAACAGTATTCAGAAGCATGCACAATCATGGACAATATCAGAATAATACCACCAGTAATCCCACGTCTCTGATATAACATATGCCATTCTGTGTGATCATAGATGTTTTCTGCACACACTTGCGCAACTATTATGACATGTCAGCAATCTATGAGTGGAATCAAGCAAACCATCCTGACACTGCAACATCTGCTGCAGGTGTTAGGAGGGGCACTGCTATACCTGTATGTGACATTATGATAAACCCAGGCTAGTTGACTGGTGTGCATGGCATATATATGGCACAATCCATACTGCCATGAATGTAACCAGTGCCATTAATGTTGTCAAACAGTTATGTATGCACTGTGTGCATCACCAGAACAGGTATCACACATGCATCTGGTGTATCACCATGATGGGTGTTCCACACCATCAGATAGTAATGTTTGTACAATGAAAAGAATACCTAGATATGGCTAATAAGATGTATGGGAGCTCACTGTGGCAAAGATGATACACTTCAGTTACACATTATTGGAAGATGTGTAGGGGTGTACATGAAGAAGGGTACATTGTACTCAGTTTTT
The DNA here is from genome assembly GCF_019279795.1 of Protopterus annectens. Taxonomy (NCBI): domain Eukaryota; kingdom Metazoa; phylum Chordata; order Ceratodontiformes; family Protopteridae; genus Protopterus; species Protopterus annectens. The sequence continues at coordinate 1,379,885,511 of NC_056737.1, forward strand.
GGTGTGATGAAGGCTGTGAACTACTGAGGTATTATGGCCTTTGATGTGGATGTCCTGCCCATACTCAGCAGTGGTGTTACATACAAAGGAGCAGTCACCATGATGGCCACATGCTGTGGATGTTCCACCTACCATCTACCCCAGGACACAGTCACATACTACTTGGTCTGCTTATAGGGCTGTGATGTCTACATTATCACTTGTTTGTGCGTTTATATTCATAACATAAAAAAATCCCCCATGTTTTTGTTTTATCTTATGTGTTGTCATAGCTGTTGCAACAATTTTTGGTGTGTTGATACTGTCTGTATTATACTAATATCACAGCTGGAGCCAATAATTACCCACAGTCTGTAGTCTTCTAGACAGTTTGGACACAGGATGTGTATGTCATTCTTGATGTTAGTGACTTAACTAATGGACAGGAAATGGCCTAGCAGAGGACCTTGATGTACAGATCTGATCACTGGACTCTAGATATAGGTCACTTCACAAACTTCAACATATTTAGATGCCACTTATGTGCTCCAGTGGTCTACCTACTTGGTGATAAAGGTGTTTATGGCCACTTATAGGAACACAGGATCACAGGAAGTTAATAGGCTATTGGCCCTGAGGCCCTTATAATCCTAGCCAAGTGTTTAGCCCATGTACAGACAAATCTTCTGATATTTGTTATTTATTTATGTAGTGTAGTTAATAGATTTGTGAACAAGTACTGAGAGACCAAGGTTGCAGTGCATGGGGGGTAGGTAACTGATGACTGCATTGTAAATATGTGTTATTTTTTTAGCTATTGGCTTTATTTTGTTTGTTTTTCCACATGTAGTTTCATGGCATGAAGACTAAATGGACAGTAAACAAAAGTAATACATGTTATTGTCCACTTTGCATAGCACACCACAGAACAGCGGGTGAAATACATATTTGTACTGCTTTCCCTGTATGGGCATAGTTAAGGAGTGCATAAATGTGAGCCTCATCGCTAAAATTATGAGAGTTCTCAGTACTGAGTGTATGAAACACACCTGCTGCTAAGGGTGACTCTGTGGCAGCAGGTATAAATTAATTGACACATTTCCTTTGGAGCCCAGATGAGATAGGGTTCAAATACAGGTGTATATAATACTTTTAACTAAGCAGTGATAATGCAGTGAAATAAATCTTTATAATACATTCACTGTGTGTTTCCTTAGTGCAGCATATTTAAATGGCATTGCACTGAGACAACCACACCAGAAATGAGCCATTCACTATTGTGTGGCATTGGTGCACAATGCCAAACTTCACATAAACATGGAAATGAAAAAGTGAAAGATTCCATTGTTTTTTGTTACTTACGTGTGTCATGTGTGATTCTATTTTTTGAGTAGATTATAGGTGTTAAAATGAGCTAAGTAGGCAAGTGGTGAAATAGGGGAAAGCAGGGGGAAGAACAAAGGGAAATCAATATAGGAATGCACAGGAGGGAGGTAGGAAAGAAATACAGCTATCCACCCCTTCAATAGTCTAAAATGAAAATATATACAGAATAGTAACTGAATTTGGACTGTCACCTCCACAAGAGGGGGGGACAAGAATGTAATCATGCTGTATAGCCGATTGGACCAAATTATGTGTGTCAATAAGACACGTGTGCATAATGGAGAGCTATGTATGGGACAATATTTGTTTTGTTTTGTGGGACAGGTGCCAGTTTTTTGTTTTTTTTTACTTCAGCAAGAGGGTAATGCAGGGCAAGGGACATTGGTATTTCTGGGTCAGCAAAGTTTGGTAGGTAAGGAAGGAAATGTGAACAAACCAGACAAAGGAGACAAGACACAGGGATGGTGAGGATACAAAAGGTTGGGGGACACCATAATTGTGGTGAGGGATGGGACAACACAAGCCCATGCCCACCGAACATGGGGACAGTGAGAATCTAGTCCTCACTCACAGGACTGTCATCACTGTCACCTTATTCTGCTGGCTACTGGAGTGCATGTCATCTCTTCCTCCTATGGACTATGAGAGAGAACAGCCTCTCCATTCGGCATAGACATACAGCAATCATGCTGTGCATGACCCTGTGCTCCAACCCTGGCATCTCCTGGTGGCTAATGAAATCCCCATCTCAGTTAATACTCCTGGAGGGTACCACAGGACTAGCTGCTGGTTAGTGCTACTTTAGGGTACAGGTAGTACAGGGGCAGCAGAGACAATTCAGCCAGGTTGGTTTCCAGATGTATTGGGCATTAGTGCCAGAGCCTGTGGAGAGGGGGCAAGCTGAGCCACTGTGGACAGCCTACCTCCCTGTGTTGTGAAGTAGTTAGTGATTTGTTACATATGGATGACATGGAGACATTTTGATGATGAACAGAAATCAAAAATTAAATAAAGAGATAAGGGTTGGGGTGAGAGATACAAAGGGATACAATTAGTACCATCACATGTAACACACAATGCATTATAACAATAATACAACTATTTTACCTGAAGTTTTACATTTAAGTAAACATCTTAACAACTTAAAACTATAATTACAGATTGCTTAAAGTAATCCTTGCAATGTGCAGGTATTGCAGATATGCTTGGTCCAAGTATATAGATTAAAGTTAAAAGCATGGCATTTATGCCACTTGTGTAGAATTCAATGTATGTAATATTATTGAAGAATTGCAGTATTTCATACTTGTTACTCATGGTATTTGAACCCACACCCACTGACTACAGTCTTACACTTGACACCTAAAGTTGGTTTATGCTACAGACTGTTGCATGCCTACTTCCTTTTACAGTTAGGATATGCAGGCTTACTTTGCTACTACTGTATAGAAAAGAAAACATTTTTCTTTAAATTTTAAAGCTAAAATAATACATTTTCTTGTGCTGCATATATACCACTTGCTTCCCTCATTCTGTCTAGATGCTCAGCATGGACCTGCCTATTTGCATTGATTTCAGAATTAGCTGTGAGAAGAAAAGAACAGAAAAGCTTTATGCATGCCAGTCTTGCCTATATTTAGTGTTCTACGTATTATAAATTCTATTTATTAGCATACTCACACAAGTGTGTGATACTGCTAGTTTGGAACACATCCAACCACTGGTTGAGTGTATCCCTCTTAAGCCTTTTTAGGTCAGTAAAGTGGTGGCTACACTGTCCTCTAGTGCATGGGATGTCATTTGCACTGGATACAACCTTGGCCAGACTATTCCAAGCCTCAGACTTGTACCAGGAGCTGGTATAGTCCCTCTGCAAAAGCCTTTGGCTGTGGCACTTTAACAGCAGTCCAGTAAATATTCTGGAGTCCTGAACACTCCACCTCTACACTCTAAATTAGGCACCTTCCTCTCTAACACCAGACATATTTAATCCCAAAGCAGTGCAATAGCAAATAATGATTTCCCCCCAATTCCTGTTATCTTGTTTACTGGTAGTGCATAAACCTGAGCAATGATGCTAACCACATCTGCATGATGTTAAGTGGAAAGCAACAGTGCTAATCAGAGAGGAAAGCAGTTTTGGAAATTGGAGGGTTAATCTGACTCTTGACATTAGTTTGACAGGTGTGTGCTGCTGTAACTGTTAGGTGATTTAACTTTGCAGACATGCACTGGGGGCATAAATTTCATGAGCTGACACATGTTTGGTTTGGCTTTATACACTGCTAAAACTGATTTTTACAGTGTAGGGTTCAGATTTATGTATAAAGGACAAAACATTTTCTTCCATAGCTGTGATTTTCCATCTTTGCCACAGAAGAAGTGCTTCTCAGACATAGTCATGAATTATTTATAAATACAGATAACAGATTGAGGTGTTAACCATATATGTGTATATGATCTGACAAGGTCCTTGTATATAGATTCATTTATGTATGTGTCTTGTTTAAGTGTGACAGCCATCCAAGTACAGTTAGCAGAATTATACTTACACAAACATAGTAGACAGTATACTCTCAGTCACACATATGAAGCTTCAAAACACAGTAAGGGTGTCTCATCCCTCATACATGTAATTCATACCAGCTCCACTATTTATAATTATGTATAAATTGTTATAAGTGATATTTAATATAATGTGAAATGGAACAACAGCAAAAATGTCTGAAATTTCTTGTATTAAAACCCAGGAACATGTGTAAGGAAGCTCTACACTTACACCTGCTGTCACAAGAATATTGAATAACGCTTGGATATTTTCTTGTTCATTACTATAAACTGAACTGTCACAATAGTAAAAATATGTTAGACATCCTATACTAGATCCCAGGACCATCTGTATTACAACCCTACACTTACACCTGTTGCCACAGTTATAGTTAAATACCAGTTGGATATTTCCCTATTCATTATTAACTTCTGTGTGTTAACTGCCACACGACATCACTTACTGTGTTTCAGTGGTGACCAACCCACAGTTGATACAATGTATCTGTTTTGAAATTATTGACTTCTGCTTCTTCTCTGCAGGTGTTTAATGGCTGCAGGTGTTGGGGAAGCTTGTTAACTGCCGTGCAATGTCGCTAAGTGGTGTCACATAATGGAAAGCAAAAAATGCAACAATGTGTCCTTTTTTGACATTTAGAATGTTTACGTCCTGTCTTCAGGTTTTCTGTTTGCTTCCTGTGTGGACCAATAGTCTAGGTTTACATGATGCTTACCATTGTGCAAACAAGATCAGCAAAGATAAACTTATTTTAGCCTTGTGATCTGCGTTTATTAGGTGTCATCATTAAAAGATAAACGTGGGACTTGAACCCTGAAGTATAGATAGTATATACTGTGCAGATCAACATGTTTAGCAGATTTGCTGCACACACAAGTGATTCGCAAGTGTAGTTGATGTATTGGTCATCTAACTTTACATCACATTTATTGTGTTTCTCCATTTCCTTTGTTTGCAGTAAGCCAAATACTGGCATAAAAAAAAGAAAATTAGAAAAGAGGAAGAAAAGAAATATGTTAAGTAAACAACACTTCAAAATTTATGCTAGTACATGAAATATTTTTACAAATGTCTGGATTTGAACTCTCCCTCCAACGAACATTCAAACAGAATAAGGGTGTCATCCGTCTTTCCTACAGAAACAGCTTTACAGCAGAGAATAAAAATCATTGTGCATACAAGCAACTGCAACATCATCCACAGTATTAGCAAAACATATGACAGGTGTATGCTTCTGAGTTGTTTCTACATGTATTCATTTCAGATGTAGTGCAATGAGTGATCACACAACCATTTATGCATATTGCTTGCAGAACTGCAGCTTCTGTCTTATTTCTTTGTGTTGTTCATTCTTCTCTTATCTGACCATTTATCTGAGACATGCAGTCTGTAAGACATTTTGTATCACTGTGCTTAAAATGTGTTAGGATATTAAATGTCAATAATATACAGTTGTCAACACATGCAGTTTGGATGTTAATGAACAAAAACTGTGAAATACATGCTGGCTGCTTACTTATATTTCAAACCTTGATACAATTACTTCTACACTTTGTAAGTCTAACCATGCTGACACATCCACTGGAAGTAAGGGGGTCTGAACTGCTGTTGTGTTTTCATTCTCCCTACCAGTACTCATTCACAGTTGCAATGCATTAGCAACAAACACCGGGACACTGCCTGCACTATGTCTACATTTGCTACACAGAGAAAAGACATTGGGATTCAGCAACTCAAATGAGTTCACACCTCATTTGCATCTTCACTGCACTCACAGCCCTAAAACTACATTATAAAAAGGGAACCATGTAGCTAGGGAATCTGAAGCTGAGAAGACTTGATTATGTTGATAACACAGAAGAAGATTGCTATTACTTTGGATTTATTTGCACAGAAGACTACTAATCTTGATATGGTATGATTGCATTTTTTAGTTATTTTCTGGATATGCTCATGTCACTAAGAAAAATATTTTATATGTATCTATATATGCATTAGTAAATGCTACTTTTATCTGTATACACGTCTTAGAAGTTTACTGATGGCATAGGCATTTTTGTCAGGGCATTTTATTTTCTCAGATGCACAGCCTTATTAACTTTCATCACAAGTGCTACGGTTAAAACAGTTTTTCTCTTTACACTCATCTATTGTTATTTCAGTGAAATGTAAATGTCCTATATTGCCAATGACACAGGAGTTTTAGCCTTCTATGATGGCCCATAGACACCTCTAGGGGAGTGCTGGCCACAGGTAGAGGTGATTGGCAATTGCATAAAATTGAATATTCTGTGCTAAATGTTTACATGTGTTTTTGGAGGAGTTTATTTGGAAGACTTTTAGCAGTTCACTGATGTTTTATTCCTTTTGGTTTGTTAGCAAAATGTGTCATGTGCCTGTTGTTTTGGGGGGGTGTGAGCCAAGTTCTATTTCTGTGTTGGCACAAACAAAAGTGCTTGTACAGAGGTTTGATTTCCTGTTGTTACTCTTCTTGTTTTGGATCCAACCTTGATTTGTGTGTAACTGTAATATAACCACATAAATCCTTTTTTATATTTGAATATCTTGACTGTTTTTGTTTCTTCAGTGGGTAACTACCTTTTATGTGTTATATCTGAGCAGGACATTGATTTATGTGATACTTATGTGTATTATTCTTCGTTTGTGTTTTATGTCACCTAGGACTTTGGCACCCAGGCATTCCAATCCACCTACCCTCCCCCCCCCTTTAGTGACGCTGAAAATGAAGTCATTGTTGAAGCATTTAGGAGACATCGTACCTTTCTGCTTGAGAGAGGACATGGGATATGTCTGGAAGAATGTAAATTTGGCAGAAGATAGTAGATGATGTTAATACCATAGGTGGGCATGGCAGGACATATGATCAGGGGCATCATATGGCCACTGACATGATTTCATCTGCTTGGATGAGAGCAGCTGCAGTGGTCCATGAATAGATGGCTACTGGGTGGGCTACTACAGGACCACCACAGACACCAAATAAAGAGTTCCTGTCCAATGTCAAGGATCCAGAGAGCTTAGTGGAAAGTGTACAACAGTATGTGATTGATGTTGGTGCTGCTGTTTCAGGGAGGACAAGTATGTCCCAGGAGGAGCTACTGTGTAGGTTTACCTATTTTTTTGCATAGTAAAATATTGATAACAATTGTTAAGATCTGTTTAACATATTTTTTGGGGGGCTAGTTGTAGATTTATACAATTAACAAAACATTCTGGTCAATTACACATGGACTTAGGGGGGGATTTGTCATCCAAGTTTGTGTTAAAAGTATCTTGAATGGACATATAAAGGCAAAATGTTTTAACCGGCCTGTGCTACTGTTAATTGTGATGATGGTATCCTTACCTGTTACTTAACTGCTGGAGGGATAGATTCCTGTCCCAGAGACATCCCATTCTCTGGAACAAGATTCCAATCTACATTAGGCAGAGCTCCTTGCTAATCCTCTTCAAGAGAAACTTTGACGAGTGGATGAGAAACAGAAAGTTTACCACAGGGATCACTTCAATGGCTCTGCTGTACAGAGGCATAGGGAACTAATCTAAGGGGGTGGCGAAAGCCAACACATTCCGGCTAGGCTTACAAATGCCTTCGGGCAGATAGCCTAGTACCTACCTATGAACTTACTATGAACGTTTTCCCAAGTCCATCCCCCATAACAACTCTAGAATCATCTGCACATGGTAAGCCAAACATTTTTATGTCAGTACTGATGAGCAGTTCAAAGAAATAATTATTTTATTCATATGTGCAGTGTGGGTGTCAGGACTGTTGTGTGTATTGCTGTACTGTCTGTAATAGTGGCACCACTGTTAATTTGTTAGCATATATTGGACTATACTAGTGTAGGTATTAATTTCTTTCTTGTGTTTGATGCTTATTATCACAGGTGATCCTGACAGTGGAAGTGTAGGACTCTTACCACCTGATGTCAGAGTATCGGCAGACTCTGATGATGCTAGTGGGCAAACAAAGGCACAGTTTGGGGGTACATAGGTTGAATCTGACACTGAGCTTGACATTCAGCCATCCCCTGTAATTCCATCAGATACAGTCTGTAGGCCTATGCCAACCCATTCCAGTGAGTCCACAGATATTGGACATGTAGAGTATGACACATTCGAACAGAGTAGTGTGATTACCATGGCTTTAGTGCCTGTAGACTCTGGCCTTAGCCAAAATGTGGGAGAGATGCCAAGTAGGAGGTTTGATAGGGGTGTTCAGAGGAGGCCTGCTGTCAATCTTCCACCTGATCCGGGTGTGTCTTCCCGTGCCACTCGATGTATGTTTAGGGCCATCATGGAGGTGCAGGCATGTGCCAATAGATCCTCCAGAGAAATGCTTAGGGTTCTAGATGTGGCATAGGCTGACATGCATGACTGCTTCCATTGCTATGTGGCCGATTCAATGATCAAATGAATGACATGTTGAAATGGGGTTACATGTCAAAAGATCAAGCATGTGAAATATCGAACACCATATGGTCAAGACCATATGGTCGATATTTCACATGATCGATCCATGTAAAGTAATAAAAAAAATAAAGAAACAACAGATACGAAGATGTTATTGCAGGGGGGGAGTCCCTCTGCACCCCCCATGTGGGGGTCTGCACCCCCCACAGCCCCCTACTTAACTATACCAACTCCGAGATTACGCTACAGTAGGTAATAGGAATAATTCCTGTTCTGCGCTGTATTGTTGTTGTTGCTCGATCTCGGACTTGGTATATTAAAGTAGGGGGATGTGGGGGCACAGCCCCCCACATGGTGGGTGCATAGGGGCTTGCCCTCCTGAAATAACATCTTCGTATTTGTTGTCTCTTTATTTTTTTTATTACTTTACATGGATCGATCTTGTGAAATATCAAACCATATGGTCCCGACCATATGGTGTTCGATATTTCACATGCTCGATCTTTTGACAGATAACCTGAAACAGGTGGTGTCTGTGATGGAACATCTGCTGGGAGGGGGACAGGATCCATATGGGCATAGGTCAGCCGCATCATCTGATGTTAGCCAATGTGGCTTTGCCCAATCACACTTCTGTAGTGGCAGTACTTCTACTACTCCATCAGAGGTTGAGGTGTCCACAGTCAGATATTACAGGTCATGGGGTCATGGTCCTGGGCATCCTCATGAGGAAAGCTCATCCAGCAGACATCAGTTACATGCAGGTAGCAGCAGTACATCTGACCATGGGAGTGGAAGTGCCACTGCAACTCCTGGCTGAGCCAGTTCTTGTGGTTGGGTACTACAGCTGTGAACTGCCATAGGATCATAGGATCATAGGATCATAGGATCATAGGAAGTTACTGGGCTATTGGCCATGAGGCCCTTCCAAGACTAGCCAAAGTTTTATGCCCATGTTTCCAAGGTCATCACCTATCCTCTACCAGGTAGGGACACAGGTGGGATCCCAGGGGTAAATTTTCTTTACCCATCCAGTCATCCAGGTTTTGCTTGAAGAAGGACAGAGAAGTACTGTGCTTAACATGAAGAGTGAGTCTATTCTACAGATGGGGGCATCTCTGGGACACATATCCGTCCTGCCAGCAGATTGTATTAATGTTGCAGGCTAGGTTTAGGTCCTGAGTGTGTGTGACACATGTGGTGTTTGATTTGCAGATATGTAGCATTTCCAATAAGGTGAGGTTCAAGATGGCTCTAAATGTCAGACAGAGGTCCCCCCTGGGCATTTTATATGAGACCGAGTAAAGTAAGAGGGACTTTAGCCTATCCACACAGAATAGGTGTTGGAGACCCTGAATTCTTCTAGTCAGGAACCTCTGCACTCCTTCCAGCTGCCTCAAATGCCTAGTGTGGTACATACCAAAGGGGGCATTGTACTTGATTATATGCCTGATTAGGGAAGAGTACAGAGAGGTTATGACTTCTTTTTTCCTAGATGCAATGACCTTATTTATGAGATGAGCCATGTAGCATGCCCTACGCACTACTGACGTGACATGTTGAACAAATGCTAGATTACTGTCTACCAAGTTGCCCAGCTCCCGTACTACTGAATGTGTGCTAAAGACATTGTTCTCTACCATTCACAGCTCACATCTATCTGACATACCAAGATGTAGAGTTAGCACAGAGCTTGGCTGTTTTCTTGCAGACACTCACACACCTGTTTCACCTGGAGGGCCCATACAGACACATACACAACAGTTACATAGTTCAGCCATGAGGCTTAAAGCTCATTTTGTCTCAGTGTCTATTTGTTAATTTTTTCTCAGTGTCTGCCTGTTTCTCTTTCTTACTGACTTACCTTTTGTGTCAGCCTATGCTTCCTGCAATGATAACTGTGACATATCCTAGTTTTCTATCTTTTGGATTCAGGATACATAAACTTTGTGTCTGATGCTCAGGGTGCACAGCTGACTTAGTGCTTAGTATGTCTGTGTTCTGATTTTATTTTGTTAATTGTACTGCTTTCTTACAGATTGTTGTAATATCTACATGCCTCCCCTACTCCTACAGCAACAAAGCTGGACCAAGCCATAAATAAAACTGACAATGGTTGAGTAAAAGTGTGACTTTTTACATATTTTGGTCTTACAAAGTTAGACAGTTGATAGAATCAAAACAGTTTTGCATCAGTATTTTTAAGAATATTCTGAGGGATATGAAGTCTGAAACTGAAATGCATCTCATTAATGTCTAACTTCTCTCTTTAATGATTTGCCACAACAAAAGTATGAGGCTAAACTGGGAGATTCGGTAACCATCACTACTTATGAGAGGTACGAATGTGTGAATCTTTGATGCCTGAGGCCTATTACCTGATAGAGGACACGTATTCACAAAAGTTTTTGCTGTCAAATGTTGAAGTCATTGCTGTACAAATCACCCACGTTTTACTTACTTACATTACCAAATAACAACATGCAAGGATATGCCATTCTTTTCTACTATTACTCAAGGTTCAACGCACACCTTGTAAATCTAGCAGTTACTACAGTTTTAGTTCAGGGCTGAGTCTGTCTGATGTTAGGAGTATGCAGCCACTACATGGATATGTAAAGGTTGTGAGCATTGCCTGGCATCAGTTACTGTATGCATGTGCTTAGGATGAAGGTTGTAGCCCCTTAAGTGGTGAGTGATTGTGCTATGCATTGCCTCTTACACAATGTGAGGGCATACTGAGCACACCTCTTCTGCCTATACCCACAGCAGCTAATGGTTCCACCCTCTGACTCCTCAACTGCATGTGGCTGTGGTGACCTTGCCACTGGTGGTGGGATGTGTGCCCCTTCCCCTTGTTGATCCTGCTGAACCTGTTTTTTCAAGATGATGTTGTGAATCATGGCTCATATGCTGAAGAGTACATGTACATGGCTTCTACTGCAGGGTTCCCACAGATGTATCTAGGCACTGAAATTGTGACGTCAGCACCACAAACACACACTCTATGATATTTCTGGTTTGAGTGTGTGCCTCATTATGGCATTCTTCAGCAGGTGTCTGTGCATTTCTGATGGGCGTCATCAGCCACGGTTCCAGTGTATAACCTGCAGCCCCCATTAAATGACCCTGTGGGATTTCACCCACAGTGATAAATCCAAAAGCCAGCAAAAAGACCAACCACATCCAAATGAGACAACACACTTTATTCAAGTTTAGCACTTTCGTCTCCACTACAGATACTTCATCAGAACAATTTTACACAAAGCACCCAAACATTTTTATACCCACCCCCAATTATTCAATCAACCTTCAATTTAATTTAAAAACAACACCCCCAAAATATCAACACATAAAAAAATTGTTATTCATTTAATAAATACATTAGTCCTTTTATAACCTTAAAAATCTAAAAGCTCTACTTAAAAAATATGTATATATGTATTAAGTACACTCCTAAACTACTAGTACTAAAACCAAAATACAAACTCTAAAATTTACTTGCAAATAACTTTATTAAATTAACCTAGGATGTGATCGAGTTTTAAAATACTAGAAATACTTATAATTTCATTTATACCTGGATACTGGGAGGCATTTAAATACAGTTGCCACTTCAGTTCCAGTACATCCAAATGAACATCTAAAATGCATCCCTACTTATCCTTGAATAATTGTTGAACAACTAGAAATTTAAACTGATGGCCTTGATGTTCCTTCACATGCCTATAAAAGGCACTAGTAATTCTACAGTGCCTCAAATCACCCAAATGTTCACCAATTCTCATTTGAATTTTCTATGTTTTGTCTGTATAAAAAATAGGACAATTCTCACACTTGGCCATGTAAATTACATTATTGCTATTGCAATAATTATAATACTCTTTAATATTAATGACCTTTTCATTAACTCTAAACTTGTCCTTAGTTTTTAATATGAATGGACAAAAAGCACAAGAGTTACATTTATAGTTACCGAACTTTCTGTTAATTTTTCCATCTCCTTTTATACCTTCCAAAATATTTTTAGGGATCTGTCCCTCTTGAAGACATACTTAAGACCCTTTCCAACTTTTTATGCAATGTTGACATCAAACTGTAAAATCTCCCTGTTTGCTTTTATAACTTCAGTAATGGTGTCAGCTACACCATTATAAGTAATAATCAGGGTTGAAGTGGGGGTCATTCCATTATCCACACACACAATGGATCCCAAAAATACATTACCTAATATAGGCCTATGTATGCCTTGCCCACATTTATTCAATACTTCTTCCCTGACCTCACTTAAAAGACCATCTGAGTACCCTCTTTGTCTGAACATTTGTGTAATAAACTCAATTTCTGAAAGAAAATCATCATTTGAGCTTACCATCCTCCTGGCAGCCCGCACCAATTGACCCTTCACAATTGACTTCTTTTGATGGTGCGGATGCCAGCTACCATAATCCAAGTAAGAGTTAGAAAAGGTCAAATTTCTATGAATCCTAGTGATAAAGTTCTTATTTGTTTGATCAATTTCAAATTCTACATCTAAATAACTAATTTTATTCTTGTTGTATTCATATGTAAATTTTAAGAAATACACAGTTTCATTAATAAAGAAGAGGAACTCCCTCAAACTGTCTTCCGTACCCATCCAAATAAGGAATAGGTCATCCAAAAATCGAGTATAATGCACTGTCTGGGTCATGTATGAACTTTTCATCAAATACTCCTTCTCCCAATAGGACATGATCAGGTTGGCAAAAATGGGGGCACAAGCCGCCCTCATTGCCACACCCTTTGTTTGCTTATAATATTGCCCCTCAAAACAAATGTAGTTGTTCTTTAACACAACCTCCATCAATGTAACTAATTTGTTAACTTCATCCCGAGAAAAAATGTTAGTTTTATTAAGGTGCTGTTCCAGCCAGCTTAGACCTTCCTCATGAGGAATCATGGTGAAAAGAGGTAAATCATCTTTCTAAATGTCCTCTTGGCTTTACCAATATAGAACATTTGACATACTTGACAAACTGCCATGTAAACCACCCCAGAAGTAAAATAATAACCTTTAACAGTGGTTTTAATATACTGGCCAGTACCTATTCTTACCCCTTTACCCTCTAAAATAAAATTACACTGGTGGCATCTTCCACATTTGTGCATACTCCTTTCAGCCACTGTAACACTATTACTTTCCAACAGATTCTTAAAACAAAGATCTTTCTTATAGACTATGGTAGGTTTTTCACCTACTTTTGACTTGATATTTTGATCTATTGAAAAAATACTCCAGTTATGTCTTTTGACCTCTTTTATCCCATAGAAGCAAAGATTATATGGTAAAATCAAGGCTCATTTGTAGATGGTCTGTCTTTGCACAGTGTCAGTACCATTTTGCTGCACATAGGACAAGTTTGTAGTATTTCCAAACAAGGGTTTAAAAATACCATCCGTTCTTTTATTTAATACCAGCCCGATCACCTCACTCAGTAGTTTGTTCAGGTACCCCCTCACCAACAACATTTCCTTAAGTATCTGGCACTCCTTAATAAAGACATCATCACAACTCACTGTTCTAGCCAAACTAACAAACTGTCCTTTAATTAACAACTTTTTTTGAGGTAGTGGATGCCCGCTAGTAAAATGTAGAAGGGAGTTGGAATAGGTAGGTTTCCGATACAATGTAGACTCAAAGTCCTTGTTTTCCTTATCCAATAAGGATACATCCAAATAATGTATCACTTCACTATTGACCTCCACTGTAAACCTCAAATAGGTGGTGCTGTTGTTAATAAACTGAAAAAATTTATCCAGTTTCTGTCTGGTATCCCTCCAAAAAATGATGATGTCATCCAAAAAATTACCATACATCACCCAACAATCAGAGTAACCAGAATCAAACACCTTGGTCATTTCCCACTCAGCTAATACCATATTAGCAAATACTGGGAACAGGCCACTCCCATTGCTACTCCCGTCTTCTGTTTGAATAGTTGTTCTTCAAAAATCAAAATGTTGTTCTCCAGATTGGCTTCCATCAATGCCCTAATAGTAAGAACCTTGTCATGGCTAAACCGCCATCATTTGTGCTATGGTGAGGGTGAAGTGGCAGCAGTGTTTGTTTACATGGCAGGCTATCATTTTAATCTTTAATTTTCTTATTGGTGTTCCCTGAATACTTGTGTATTACTACTTTTAAATTGTAGGCAGATCAAATGTATCATATGCTGTACATATCCTAAAGACAGGCAAGCCTAGATGATGGTGCAAGTGATTTTGAAGAGGGACTGTCATTAGAGCTGGATGGTGAGTTTATCCGAGGCTGTGACTTACTTGATGCAGGTGTTCCTGCAGATACTGATCTGACAGAACTCACAAATGAGAGATCTTCTTAGGTGTAGATTAATGCTGACATGGCCCACCATTTTCTTGTACTGTGCTTATTGCCCCTACTAATTACAGTAATTTCTTGCACTTTATCCGAGGCTGTGACTTACTTGATGCAGGTGTTCCTGCAGATACTGATCTGACAGAACTGCGGGACCTAGATCACAAATGAGAGATTCTGCTAGGTGTAGATTAATGCTGACATGGCCTGCATTAATTCTACTGTGCTTATTGCTCCCTACTAATTACAGTAATTTCTTGAGAAGCACTTTTAGTTTCATGTGATCTGCCCCCACATACCCTGATAGTCCCTCATCCTCTTCCTTTTCCAAGACTGACTCCTTCCTGACTCTGGTATGTCCTAACTAGTTGACAAATGGGGACTACTCTGTGCCATTTCCATGTAGTAATGGAAATTCTTACATATATCCTGGAGGACTGACCATTTCTGGCTGACTTTCTGTGGCTGGGGTTTGAGCCCAAACAATGTCACAGTACATTTGCTGTTGGGCAGCCAGGGCCTTAAATATTTCCTTTGATAGTTGTGACAAATTCCAGTGCCTGGCTCCCCTTTGTAAAGGTGTCACAGTGGGCACTGTTACTTTTGAAATTCTGCCATCACCCTGAATGTGTTCATCTGGGTTTGGAGATGCTGGTGTAGAAGAGGTGCATGGTTCTCCTCATGTATAAGTGTGAATGTAATGTCAGCATGCACCTGACTTTTGTAACTTCCTGCAGAGATACTAACATGTTGTGGGGTGTGACATTCTGCCATTAAAATTTGGGGACTGAGTGCCACTTTCATCAGGCTGCCTCATAAATATAACTATCATCATCATCATCATCATCTTCATCATCTTCAACAGCCATTCTGCTGTTGATATCCTGCTAATGTATTGGTATAGGGAACTGTTTGTTTCTGCAGCTTCTGACCCTGTAAAAAATGATTTGCAATCATTACCAGTAAAAAAACAGCATACAGTACTGCACTCTGAGTAAGGAGGTGTGGAAGGTCATTTACCGGGCACACTGCCTTCAGTCAGCCTGTGTAGAAGTTGAGGGTTCACCTGCTAAGAGTAATTGTTGTGTGTTTAATGTAATCATTCCATGTTAGCATTCAGTTCTCTATATAGATATATGTTACTACTTGCAAACAAATTTTTGAGCAGACGTATTTATTGCTGCTGCAGACATTGGTAATAACCAGTGTCCACACCACCTCTGGTTTTCCTGTGTCACAGTTATCCCTAAAATGGAGAAGTATTCCTCATCTAGTATCAAAGGGATATTTGTTGGAGCCCCCCTACCACTAGTGGTATGGGCAATTGCACTCTGCCTTGCCCCAGATCTAGCATGTGCTACTATATCCTTTGTTCTCTTCTCGTGCTGTGTTAATGTGCGGTTCTTTCTGCTGGCCAAGTCAATGTCTATTACAACTTGATTCCAGGCATTTGCCATCTCAGCTTGTTTGGGCCTCCTTTACCAACTAGACATTCACCATTTGTCCTAGGGGCTGCCAAGCTATGCAATTTTCCTCATGGTTGAAGTTGTTCTTTTTCTGCCTTGATCTCTTGTTTTCCATCATAACTGCACATAAAAATATGTCACAGTCATACTCAATAAACTTTGGATATTGTCATCTGTCAGACAGCACAACAATGAAAGCATGTCTGCTTTCCTCATAAAAAAATAGGTAACACAAACTCCATAATCAGATACATATGCAGAGTCTCAGTCCAGCCAAGTAAAATTGTGTGAGGTAATGTTTGCACTATCATGAATACATTTAAATAGTAAGACAAGCAGTTTATTAACAGATCTAGCCTTCCTCCTGCCCCTACAATTTCATGTATCTATAATACTGTCAGTTTTCATTAGAAATATCCCAATAAAGATACAAAACATCTTTGCCACTTCAGTAATTCATAATTAAATCACTGCATTTCTAGCATGCATGCACAATCACAAAGGCACCAAAGTAAATTATTTTCTCAGTGATCACTAATCATTTCCACTCCTGTTGAAATGATTTTCTATTTACAAATGGCAACTCAACAGTATTCACTAAATCCATTGTAATGTGATTATCATATCAGTAATGCAAAGGCTTCTTGAAGTGAAATTAGTGATCTTACATAGTTTTCAGCTGTCTCATATTAACTTACAATATTTCTATTATTTTTTCTTATTGTAAAAAGTCTGCAATTTTCTAACTCATTTGTTACCTAATTCTAGTAATCACAAGTTAATATAGCAGTGTTAAACTTATTAATGCAAGTTAAGTGTCAGTTACATGTTTTTTATGCAAGACTCCGCCCTTTTACATTTATGTCTATGAATCACAGTAATACGCAAATGTGTATGGCAACCTCTCCACATAGTTAGGTCTCAATTGCTCATGAATGCAGCCTTGGGTTCACATGAATAAATTGAATTTAGTGGCAAAGTCTGCAGTATTCCTCATCAGTATTCCAGAATGCTGGAGGAATGTGCAGATAGCCGCGGTTATTCTTTAAGTTGACTATGTTTAGAAAAGTCAAGATGGAGTCATATGCATGTGACTTTGCACAACTATGAAATATAATCCCTGTCCATATAACATCATCTAGCACATCTTATTGTCTTAAATAACTCAATATTTACTAAAATGTTAGTATACACACACACACACACACACACACACACACACACACACACACACACACACACACACACACACACACACACACACACACACACACAAAACAATAATACTACTGCTATACCATATAAGTAATGTATAATTGACATTCAGGTGTAATACTCCAAAAAGGCAACAAAAGCAATACACAGCATAGGTAAAAATTAGGATAAAAATGATGATTTCATTAATAATTATTATCCTTTAAAGGAATACATTGTGAATGTATTCTTTTAAAAAAATGTGGGTGACAAAGCCTGTTTTGGTCAAACCAAACTTGCCGATAATAACAGTATTAGGTCGAATGCCCCTGCTATTTAACTGGGTTTAATTAGGGTGATGTCACACCCCTGAGGGAGAGGTTTTAAACTTGTGAAATACATCCCTGTTTATATTTTGTTTATTCTGATACTGACACATTGAATGTAGTAGCACCTGTGAAGGTAAGAGGCCGTGCTTTGACTGGCCAGATAAAGAGACCAAAATAATGCTCTACATTCTGAGCAATTCATACTTGGATAAAACCCAGGCATGTGTCAGATGTTCTGTCTGGAAAAACGACCTTTTATGCCTGTCATGGTTCAATCCACTCTGATTCCCAGTATAGACACTGGTACGATGATCTATAGAAGTATAGGCACAAGCAGCTGGCCAAGTTGGTTAACCAGGTTGAGGCGAGAAGGCCAGACTTCTATAGTATGTACTATTATTTTTTTAATGTTTTGGTCATATTAAACATAGATTTAAAAAAGTAAAGTATAATAAGGTTACTTCATTATAGGTATTTGGTGGAAGAAATATGTGTAACTGCAAATATGTATCTATAGTAGTATTATAATAAGGCAAAATAAACAAAGTTAAATTATTTATTTACTTTATTTATTGACATTTGGTAACCAGAAATGTCTGACTGGGCTAGGTACCCATTTTCAGCTGACGCCTAGGGAGAAAAGCTCCAGTACAGTCATTAACAGATAATACAGTATAATGATACAATACATTAGATACAACCAAAAAGATCCTAACATTGTTTCAAGATGCAATCAGATAGTTTAGAGAATACAATATTTCAGTGCACTAGTTTACAGTGTATACATCTTACAAGTATAGATTACACAAAGAAATAATGAAAAACAGAATATCATGTGGGGATTTGTGGGGAAATAGATTAAATAATTTATAGGAATAATATTAGAAGAGATGGATAGGTTTGAGTGGTGCGCTAGATGGGAGGAAGGGTATATATTTGTTAGTGTGTAGTGTTTTGAGAGTTGAGAGTTGAAGTAGGAAGGTTGGTGGGATGTTTAAGGAAAGGTAGCAATGAAGTGGCAGGGGGGTGGTGAAGGGGGGAACTTTGGCAAGGACAGGTCCAAGATAGCTTGAAAGTTTTGGGCTGTTCAATTCTGTTAATGTTATTTGGGAGGTTGTTCCAGAGTTTAGCTACGGCATAACAATACAGACACTTGCTGGCTCTTTTTTAGGTTTGTATACATCTATAAGTTGCTTATTATTTCAGTGGAGATTTCTAGTGGGACAGTAGGTGTTGGAGGATGCCTTTTATGACTGGGCAGCTTTCAGGCTTATATATTCTTTTTTGTGCTGTAGTTAGTTGCAGGTAATTGAGATAATGGGGGAATTCCAGCCAATTTAGTTCCTTGAGAGCATTGCAGTGATGGGTATGGTAAGATGAATTAGTGGTGAATTTTGCAATTTTATATTAGCAAGAGTAAAGTTTAGTTTTGAGAGTGGCATGCAAGTTAGTGAAGATGGGAGCACCGTAGAGAAGGGAGGGGATAAGATAGGTATTTGGCACTGTTTTTTTAGAGCTTGGGTCCAGGAAGTTTTTTGTCTGTAGAGAGTTCCTAGTTTGAAGTGAGTTTTTTATGGCATTAAGAATGTGTTGGTCATATGAGAGCTTTTTGTCTATGGTGACTCCTAATAATTTGGCATTAGTAACAATTGCAATCTCTATTGTTATGGGAGTATATTTTGAATTCTGATATGTTGGTTTTATGAGAAAAAAGTGGTTTTGTTAGGGTTAAGCAGTAGTTGTGCATTGTTTAGCCATGACTCTATGGAGGTAAGTGTGCTCTGTGTTTTTTTAGTAGATCAGGAATATTGTCAGAGGAGGTGATGATAGTTGAATCATTGATGTATTCAATTAAAGTACTATGATGACAGGTTGTGTGAAGGTTATTAATGAATATATTAAAGAGGAGGGGTCCTAGGGTGGACCCCTGTGGAACTCCTGTTTTGTTATCTGTTCACAGAACTACATCTGTATACAAATATATGGAATGTTTATGTGATAATGTAATTGTCTGTATAGCTTCAAATGTATGAGTAAAAAACATATGTAAGTATACACACACACACACACACACACACACACACACACATGTCTAATTTATATATATATATATATATATATATATATATATATATATAAATTACAGATATGCATCTGCATGAGTACACTTACAATTATTTATTCATGTATATAAATGGTGTATTTAAAAATTTGGATTGTCGCATAATTTCATTTACAGTATGTATTACCTTAGTTAGTGGTTGAAGTACATGTAGGTAGTTTTCGTAAAGACAATATAGTGTTTGAGTAGGCCAGAAAATATTTATTAGTGTAACAATTGTATAACATAGTCCTTTCTCCCACAGTATTAACTGCAAATACAAGATGGCTGAACTCAGGTACCACAACCTGGTCATTGTGGAGTTTGAAAGAGAGGGTAGAGGTTGCAATGTAAAGAAAATGACCAGCATATCCTTTAGTGAGAAATGATCAGTTATATTACTTCTGTATACATTTTTAAACAATCTCTTTATAGACTTCTTAAGAAAAACATCGAAGCACACATTATTGTCATTGAAGTGTATGTACTGCATCCATATGTAACAGTATTATGTTTTGTTTAGTTAAGTTTAAAAGCAAGCAAAAACTTTGTTCAATTGCTAGATTTTTCTATGTGTGTACAACTTCTGGTTCTGCTTGAAGAAAATTCATAGACTGTTGCATGAAACTTCAGCTTAGTTATGCAAACCATAACAGTTTAAAGACGAACCTTGACTGAAAGTATATAGAAAAATTCTAGACAACACCACTCCCTCAAACAAACAAGCCATGCACACATATAAGAGTGTAACAATTTGAAGGAAGATGCACTTCAACTATTTATAACTTGCATTATTACAAATATTGACACAGTATGAGCATTCAGTTATAAATAAATATTGAAACCAACATACGATAAGCAAGTGGAACAGTAAATGAAGTGCTTTGTGAAGTATTAGTAGGCATATCAGAAGGTGACATAGAAATAATGTTTATGTCTTCTCTATCTAGCAGTCAAGGTGATTATTTAAAATCGTACAAAACACAGTAGAAGACAGAAATTACTAGATGAAGCCACTGGTAAGTATGAATAAAGTAATAAATGAACAATACTGTCTTTAACTGATTTCATTATTGTATACAACTACAAACATTTATAAAGGATAGTAAATAAAAGCCCATAGTACTTTCAATACAGTGCTGCAACCAAATCTAAAAGATATGTCAATGTATACATGCATTATTCTGTCTTTAATTTTATTTTCTATCTATCTATACACGCACACACACATTCACACACACACACACACACACACACACACACACACACACACACACACACACACACACACACACACACACACACACACACACACTAATAAGGATAGTAATTGAAAGGCTAAAGTGCTTTCAGAATAGTGCTACATAAATGCAATATTCTGTCTTTAACTGATTTTATTATTTATAAAGGTTGATTTTTAGTACAACATTTAAGCAAATGCATATCAGGCACAACTATGAAATATATTATCAAATGTAAACTCCACCAGGCAATGACAGCAATACATTCCTTCTTCCTAAGTATACATAAGCACTTCTCATGCATTTTATTTTACTTCAGTGAAGATATATGCAAAAAGAAAATTGATAATAATAAATCAATGCTGTCTAACATTATATGTGAATTTATTGTGTGTATCTTTCCTTTGTCTCTCCCGTTTTTTCCTTTTTCTTATTTTAATTATGCATTCCTTTGTACTTTATTTTCTTTTTCTCTCATTTTTGTTCAGGTTTTTATGGATCAAAATTCTGCAGAAGCAGCTCAGACAGATATTTCCCAGGTTAGGGAATTGTTTACCCTCTGTTTGTCCTGGGACATCCTCAAGGGTTCTAGGCAGTGGCACTGGTTCTGTGGCACCCTCGCAAGTGGCAGCCTGGAAGAGCCTTACTGAACAGGGGCTTTGGGATTTACACCATAGCTATGCAACATAAAGCTGTTTTCACATCAGCTTATCAAAGAGAGATCAGTTCAGTCAAACTACTAGCAAAGGGCACTTATACTTTTACAAACAAATGCAAATAGATGTATTCTTCAGGACATATTTTTATACTTGTGAAATTTGATAGAGGTGAGAGGGGTGGCAAATGGGAGAATAAACTGTTAAAATAAAGAATTGATCTGGCAAATACAACTTAATCTGTATATTGTTCCAGGGATGAATGAAAATATTAATATTAATCCAGTGCTCAGAAAGAAAATCCAATTTATTCTATTTCTTTAAATGAAATGTATATATAGATTTTTATTTGACTTTTCAGTTGTATAATAATGTTCAGTGCTTTGGTTTTGATATTTAAGTTGTGTGATTGTATCAGTGGATTTATACTGAAAAAAGTCTGTTGTATGGATGGATTAATGTGCTCAAATCAAAATACATTTTCCTGTGGAATGCATTTGTTTGGCATTTGCTTTAATAGTTTGGAAGTGAATGAATCTCTGCTGGGTATTTGAGTTATTTGTAACTGCATGTCTGCTCTGTCTTTTGTACATTTTCCACAGACTGACCATATTCTTTAAAAAATCTGTGATTTTATGTATGAGAGAGTTTATTTTGGCCATTGACAACAAGCTATCAAAGATGGACAAGGTAAGAGTGCTTGTGAAAACTGCAATTAGTCCTGCTAGCAAACTTCATCTTTCAGTCATGAGTTAGAGCTAAACTATGCGATTTTGTGCCTGTGACTTAAATAGGTTATGCTTCTGGAGCACCTGTAACATATATATCACTGGATTGTAGATTGGATATCTAACAAATCCCGGGTTGTGAAAGTCGATTGTACACTCTCCGAATGAAAAAAAATTGTAATGAATAGTGTGCCATAGGGATCGGTGTTAGGTCTTCTCCTGTGTGTAGGTCTTCTCCTGTTTGGCATTTATGTTGTAGACATCTGAGCCAATATTCCAAAAGTGTGATAGACCTAGCTCGCTGATGACTGCAAGCTAGACTCTGTTGTTTGCTCATCCACTTACACTAAATAGCTCCATCAATGGTTTGAGTTTGTATGTATCTGCTGTATTGAAAATGGTTTAAAGTTACACATTAGTAAGTGTGGCCTATGAGAGGTTTGACAAGAAAAGCTTATCTAACCTAATATATTACAACTGGTACTCTTCTTCAGACAGAGACAGTCATAGAAGGTCTGGGTACTTATGTGGACAACTGTCTCTCTCATTTGATCATCATGTTTGCACCATAGTCACCCAATCCTTCTGTCTGGCCCAGTTAATTGCCAAGGGAATATCTTCAAGAACCAAAGAATTCATCCTACCCCTGTATTATTCCATCATCAGACCTATCACTGAATACAATGACCCCTTTGGTATGTACAAATCCAATCATATCACTTAGATGAAAAGACACCAAAGGGTTCTAAGTAAGAAATTTAATGGTCTTAAATCCTTCAACTATCCTGAAAGATTAGGATGACTTTCCTTATATTTAATATTCTACCAGCTGCACTGAGGTGACATGTGTCTAGCTTTTTAGTCACTGAAGACTCAATTCTGCTTGACCTTCTATTTCTTTACAAAACCAATGCCATTACAAACATCCTCACAAGGAATCTAAATCTACATCAAAACATAAATAAGTGTCACTGGAGGGATAGGTTCTTAGCACCGTATATTCCCAGCCTATGAAATAAGTTGTCACTACTTTGGTAACCTTTAAGGTTATGAAGCCTTTGATGACTGAATGGGTAGACACAAATTTATACCAGGCTTATGTAAAGCCATGGTCAATTTAAGAGGTAAGCAGTATTAAATGTGTAACAAGGGTAGCAATAACTTTTAGGTTTGTGTTCTGTAAATGACTGGCATTTTAGGGTGCCTGCGATCTCTTGCATAATATTATTCTTATTTTCCTATGTTATTATATGTGTGCATTTGTGTGTTTGTGTGTGTACATGTGTGTGTGTGTGTGTGTGTGTGTGTGTGTGTGTGTGTGTGTGTCACAACTGCTATAGCTACAAAAGTACTAGAGACTCGCTGATGGTGTATGCTATGCTTGGGAAACACGCTTAGAATACAGGGAACTGTACTGGCAACTAGTTCTTGAAGCTACTAGGTATCCTGGTTTAAATTAAACGGTTTAATTGAAGCCAGTCTTAAAGCTTATCAGCTAAACTTTAAATTATGTGACTGTCCAGCAGAGAGAGCTGTTCAACAATTTGTATGACTTATACAACAGTGTTCTAAATGTGGTTTTATATGGGTTTTAAACTTTTAAATATTTATTTTCTGTTTACAAGTTTTTACAAATTATAAATAATGTATGTGTTTTACAAAATTTCTGCTTGACCAACAAATGATTTTCTATGCACTTCTTTATTCATTGTGTTTCATTGTTTGTGTATATAGTAGTTTTGGACTGTGTTTTTAAAAGTATAACAGTTTGCTAATTGATTAATTGGGGATGTTTCTGTATATAAAAGGGTTTCAGACGTTGGTATGCTCATCTGAAGAAGTTTTTGTGATGAAAACGTGGTGATACAGTTAATGCATTCTGGATGTGCTTTACACTTTTTTATTATTGTGTGCGATCAGTAAAACAGTGGATTTTATTCTGGTGAACCTTCCAGTGCCTTACTTTGGTTATCCATTTGCTTTTGGCACTTTTTCTATTTTCTTTGTTTATTTGTATGCTATGCATACCAGTACTCACTTCTTATTTATTCTCCTCTTATCTGATGTGCAGTGCTCAGATTTGAAATTATTTTATGTTGACTAATTGTGTGGGCTGATGCAATATCATTTCCAGCTACTACTTGGACCGAACCACAAAAGGAGGGGGAGTATCAATATTCATCAAAGATACCCACACCTCCAGGTTGGTGGCAAAGCACGAAGCATCAGAGACTATCCATGTGCAACTAACAGTGGGTAAAACTGCCTTCCAGTTTATAGCCTGCTACAGACCACCCTCCCAAACCCAGGAACCCCACTCGGCCTTCCTGAGAACACTGGAAAATATGAAGGTCTCTCCAAACACCATTATATTGGGCGACTTCAACTACCCAAACATAGACTGGGAGCATTACTCTAGCTCCAACACCCTAGCCCAAAGGTTCCTAGAATTTATAAACTCAAATGCTATGGAACAACTTGTTACCACTCCCACAAGAGGGGAAAACATACTGGACCTGATCATCACCAACATGGGGACTCTATGCTCCAGACCAGAAGTGTATCCCTCACTGGTAAGATCAGACCATAAACTAATCTCACTGGATATTCATATCCTGACCACACCCCCTGCCCAGAAAACCACAGTGAAAAACTTCTCTAAAGCAAATTTCACACTCCTCAAAACTGAGGTGGAATCCTTCAAAGCCCCCGGGCCTGTGGAAAATACGGCCCAGACCGCAGAATCCTTTATAAACGCATTCTATGAACACCTTCAGGAATGCATGGATCATGCGATCCCAAATAAAACCAAGACCCAATCCTCCAAAGGCAGACGTCCTGTCTGGTGGACCCCAGCCATAAACAAACTATACAATAGAAGGAGGAAGCTACTAAATGATAGAGCAAAATCCCAAAAAGCGAAGGCATCACTGATCAGTATTAGCAAAAAACTACGGGCACACATAAAATTGTCTAACGCCAGCTTCGAGAGAAAAATTGCACAGGACACTAAGGATAATCACGAGGCTTTCTTTAGTTATGTTAGGAACCTGGGTGGTAATTCCCAGATATGCTCAGAATTAGTCCAAAATGACAAAAAATACACCGAACCCACAGACATTGCCAACATCCTAGCTGACAGGTTCAGCGCAAACTTCTCCCCCCACCAAAAGGGCAAATATCTATCCCAGCAGAGTGCTGCCCCCCTGACATCTCAGATGCTCAGGTAAGAGCCACCCTCTCCAAAACAAAAAACACAGCATCAATGGGACCAGACGGTGTCCCGACTACATGAACTCCAAGAAGAGCTAAACCCAAACATAAAACTACTGTTCAATCTCAGCCTTACTACAGGATATGTGCCCAAAGAGTGGCGTACAGCAACAGTGGTCCCTCTCCATAAAGGTGGTGCCTCAACGGATCCTGGAAACTATCACCCCATAAGCCTGACTAGCTTGGTCTGCAAAGCTATGGAAAGGATCATCATGGACCTCATAAATAAAGATATTGGGGACCTACAAACACTGGATCCTACCCAGTTCAGCTTTGTTAAGGGCAGATCCTGCCTCTTAAACCTGGTTGATTTCTTTGAAACAGTCACCAAGGCCATTGATGAGGGGAAGGTGGTCCACACAGCCTACCTGGACCTCACAAAAGCCTTCGATACCATACCCCACTTGGGCATTATAGATAAGCTCACCAGCTTAAATATAAACCCCTATGTCATTAGATGGATTGCAAACTGGCTCAAGGACAGAACCCACATGATTAGAATTGCTGGAGCCATGTCAGACTCCAAACCAGTTACAAGTGGTGCCCACAAGGCTCAGTCCTGGGACCTCTCTTGTTCGGTATATATTTCTCGGAGGTACAGGCCAACACGGAAGGACTGTGGCTGACCAAGTTCGCAGATGACTGCAAACTGGGCGCCATAATCGACTCTCCAGCCGACACAAGCATCCTCCAAAAGGGCCTCATAGAAACAGAAAACTGGTGCCAGAGCCATGGCCTCAAGCTAAATGCCAAAAAGTGTGTAGTCATCCCCTTTGGCAAAAACAAAGTACCCACAAATTACCACATAGGTGGTAATCCATTAAGTACAGAAGAAGTAATTAGGGACCTGGGGACCCAAGTTGATAGCAATCTCTCATTTGACAACCATGTGGCCAAAGTGGTTAGAAAAACATTTTATATAGCCCACCTAATCATGAAGGGATTCACATCTAGATCAGGGGACGTCATCGTGCCTCTTTACTCATCCCTCATCAGGCCCATAATTGAGTACAATGTCCCTTTTGGGATGTACCTTACCACACACCTGCAGCAAATGGAAAGACCCCAAAAGTACCTCACCAAGAGGATCAAAGGGCTCAAACAGATGCCATATGCTGCCCAGTTAAAGAAACTCCAGCTCTACTCAGTGGCATACCACCTGTTCAGAGGTGATCTGTGCCTGACGTATAAAGCCATGTCCAACCCGGAATTAATGGACATGCTGCACCTCAGAAAATCCAAATCCCATCGAGCGACTTGAACCTCAGCACTGAAATAAATAGGACATGCTGGAGGGACAGATTCATAACCCAGAGGCTCCCTTCACTCTGGAATAAAATCCCAGTCCAGGTTAGGCAGAGTCCCTCATTGACTCTCTTCAAGAGGAATCTTGATGAGTGGATGGGAGATCGTAGGTTTACCCTGGGTATCGTGTCACTGTTAGACAGATGCACAGTATACTAACCTCGAAAAAGGGCATAGCAAAATAAATTTAAAATGGGTGGCGAAATCCAAACACATTCTGGCTAGGCTTATAAATGCCCTAGGGCAGATAGCCTAGTATGAACCTATGAACCTATGAACATTTTAGATATCGTAGTAAACAGACATTGTAAAAATATAGTTCTTGCAGTACAAGTCATTCAACGTGGTAACAACTGGAGACTCAATGGCCAAAAAACAGACTTACATGTAATAAGTCTTAGATGACTATTCATAGGTTCATAGGTTCATAGGTTGGTACTAGGCTATTGGCCCTAGGGCCTGTACAAGCCTAGCCATAACAATTCCCTGGATATTTCTTCCCACAATATTTACTTACCTGGACTTCTGTTTAGCAGGGTGAATGACATGATCCCCGGGGTGAGTTTCCTACCTCCCATACAATAGTAAAGGTTCCTTTTGAAGAGGGCCAATGAGGCGCTCTGCTTGAAATGTATGGGCAGTCTATTCCAGAGTATGGGGAGTCTCTGGGTCAGGAACCTATCCCTCCAGCATGTTTTGTTCATTGTGATGACAAGGTTTAGATCCCTGGAGCGTGTAGCTCTGAGGGAATTCTTTAAGTGGAGCATGTCCAACAGCTCATTGGAGTTGGTGTATGTGTATATATATTAATGTAAATATATCTATCTCTTCTCTCTCTCTCTCTCTATATATATATATATATATATATATATATAAATATATATATATATATATATATATATATATATATATATATATATATATATATATATATATATATATATATATATATATATATGTAGGTTCATGGGGTGAGGGGGGGCTTTCCTCCCCTACAGGGGTACAGAGGGCTGCTCCTGCAAAAAAAGAAGTTTAAAGGAGAAGAATGATGTTTGAGATTCACTCTTCTCATGAGTTTTCAACCTTTTTTTCTCTCTGTCGGCATTCAACATTGATAGTGCCAGCATTTCAGTAGGGAGCCATTCAACACTGTAAAACACGATATAAAGACAAAAGCAATGTAGGGCTACATATATATTGTAAAATAATAGTATATGTGACATCTTATAGATGTTAAGTGTGTACACATTTGATAACTATTTACCATTCAGTGACAATAGCAAAGCACAAAAAAAAAAAATTAAAAATGTAAAGCCTAAGGATCTAACAACGATGGAGGTTTCAACTGAGAATAGGTGATAATGCTGGAAGTCTGGGATGCAGACCAATAAACTGAATGGAAACCTTTTTGGTTTTATGGTGGCATTACTTCAGGGGGCATATGACGACTCATGTATTTTAAGTTTATAAGCAGGTTAAAGGTATAAGTACTGAAGACCTCTTTGTGACTAGCAAGCATTTGCTATTTGAATTGAGGTGCAGTGGCATTAATAGCAATGAGCTAGGTACACAAAACATATTATCTTATCATCATCATCAAAATCTTCCAGTTTTCTACATGGGGCTGAGGTGTTGTGTCAACTATGATCATCTCTCTCAATATAGTGCCACTCTCCTAATGTCTCAGCAGTAATACCCAGCTGTTGCAGGACTTCTCTCACACAGTCCATCTAGCTCTTTGCTGAATGTCCTTATTTCCTCTTGCCTTATTTCTGACTGTTCCAAATCTTCACCAGATTGTCTTCTGCTTTTCTGCACATGTGATGGAACCACCACAATCTGTTCACTTTGACCTATTCTTCAATTTGAGCTTTTGCAGTGTTTTCTCTTCGTCTATCCTGCAGTGTGCATCCTACCACCCATCTCAGGTACTTCATCTCCATCAGCACTTCCTCAAGTGCTCTGCCTTTGCTGCCTAGGTTTCTGTACTGTAGTAGTACTGGTCACACCAGTGTTTTGTACAACTTATCTTTCAGCTTCTTTGGCATTCTTTTGTCATATGCTGTCCCTAGCACACTGTGCCAGATGGCTGCAGCACCTCTCATTCTAGTTCTGATTTCCTCATTCAGACTTCCCTTCTCCTCAACTACTCTCCCAGATAATTAAAGCTATTAATGTGTTCCACTATTTTCCCTTCTGTCTCAGTTCTCAGCTTCTTCTGATTTTCCCCATTTGCTGCCATTACAGCTGTCTTATCTAGACTTAGTTTTATCTCATGTGCCTTCAGTTTGCATTCCATTCCCCAATGGTTTGCTGAAGTTTGTGCTAAGAGTTTGCCTGTAATGCCACATTACCTGCATAAAGCAACTTTGCTGATCTATCCCCTCTGACTTGTTTGCTAATATAGTCCATCAGCAGTATGAACAGTAGTGGCTGCAGAGCTGAGACCTGATGCAAACCCAGTCCTTTTGGGAAGCCCTCTGTGAGAGCAAACACTGTTCATACTTGAGTCATTGGGTCCTTGTACATAGTATGCACTGATTCTACCAATATTTCTGGGGTTTGCACATCCACAGGACTATCCAAATCAGCTTTCTTGGGACCTTTTATATGCTTTCTGCAAGTCTAGGAATGCCCACTTGGACTCTTTCTTCATCTTTAGCTTCTTACGAAGTACTGTCTCATTGCAAATATTAAATTGGTTGTGCTACATCCTGATCTGAATCCAAATTTGTCATCCCCAACTTACTTTCTACTATTCTCCATCTACATTTATCAATCAACATCTCCAGAACTTTCATACTGCGACAGGTGTTTGATACCTTTATACTGTCCTTAGTTGCAGATGTCCCCTTTGTTCTTGTGCACTGGCATTAGCATACTTTTTCTTCAGTCATTTGGGGTCTGCCTTTCTCTCCATACTGCAAGGAATACCTTCAGGAGCCATTTCTCTACATCTCACCAAACATCTAGATTGTATCTATTATGACCTCATCTGAGTCTGCTGGTTTCCCTGACTTCATTTTCCTTAGTGCTGTTTTTAATTCTTCTAGGGTGGGCTCCTCCTCGTCTTTTATCATAGGCTGTGTCTGGGGCAGTACAATTTCTGTTGGGTTTTCTTCATTCAGAAGTACTCCTTCCATCACGTTTGAGGTCCTGTGGACTGGTGAACAGTTTGTTTCTGGCATCCCTTATGAAGGGTGTCTGACTGTATTCCTTATCTTTCTGTCTTTGCTTTACAGCCTGATACTTTATTTGTGTCATCCATTGAGCCACTTTCCAGAAGCTGGTAGAGTGCCTCTGATGCCTTGTTTTTGCTATTTCAATTCCTGTATTAAAATCTTTGTTGGCCAACCAATATTCCTTCTTAGCCTGATCTGTCTTTTCTATCACCCACTTTTCCTGTACTCTATCTTTCTTTTGATGATTCCCTGTACTTCTACATTCCATCACCAGCTTTCCTTGTGTGCCTTGCTTCAATACCTGGCTTGACCACATATCTGTTCCATAGTCCTCACATATGCTGTTTTGAGGCACTGCCATTGTTCTTCAACTCCACCTGTATCCTCTTCTTCCTGAAGTGCTAGAGCCCTAAGTAATTCCTTGAACTCTTATGCTTTCTCTGTAATCAACTTCCAGGTCATCAGCCTAGTTTCTGTTGACCTTAGAGCCTTCTCTGACCACTGTTTTCAGTTGGCTGTAGCAACCAGTGCTTTTTTTTTTTTGACTGACTATTTCACTGGGATGACTTTGCAATCACTGACTCCAGAGCAATATCATGGTCAAATAGGGCTCTAGGCAGAGTAATAGATTGGGGCCCTCCAGAGTAGTTCATCATGCAGCAACACCCTAATGCCCCTGCAGCAGGCCCCTCCCCATCCATTACAGTATTCCCTTACTCAGCTATTTCTCCCCAGTTAACATAAACGCTGTTCAAACCTCTCAGTGTGCATATTGTTTTTTGGCTTTACAGATTCAAAGATTCAAAGAAACGTTATTGTTATTTAGAAATCACAAGTGCTACCTAAATGAAATTTTGAGTGTCAGCTCTTTTACAGGAGAAGACAAATTCAAAAAGACATACATGATAGGTATTAAAGAATAAAGAATAACTATAGTGCAAAAGTAAATATCTAGGTAGCTGACACACATGCTTGAACACTATTTATATACACTGGATAACATTGACTACTAGATGATTGACACATGAAAGAAAAGTGCACTATACACAGAGGTGAGACTGGGTGATACTGCACATAAGGAAGTGATTGGAATTGCACTTGAATGAGAATACATTAATTTTAGTATGCAATAAATAAATAGAATTACTGTATAGAAAAAAAGAAAAAAATGAGAGCTTAACAATCTATTATAGTTTTGATACATCCAGATTTACATCTGTATTAACGAGTCTTATTGCAGTTGGATAAAAACTGTTCAGGAATCTGGAGGTCCTGCAGTGGATACAGATAACTGAAATAAAAGTTTTAAATTAAATTTTTATAGCACAAAAGCTGATAGCCCTTTGCTAAACAAACATAGCAGTCTCACAATTAAAAGAGACTTAGCAGGGACAGCAAACTTTTCTGCCCTTGAAACTCACATTCATTGAAACAGCATTAAA